>NC_041390.1:497425835-497452131 GCF_002162155.2 Triticum dicoccoides | reverse complement strand
CAGAATAATATTCTGATCACAACCTGAACTGCCTGAGTAACGCGCCTGAACTTCTCTCTGTACGTACCCGACCTTCGGGCTATCTTCGCCACCGTGCCTTCTACCGCGAGTTTTTCTGGTTAGTCGTGTTCCATGTGATGTAAGTGTAATCTTCAAACGATTTTTAGCAACTAAATACTCATTTTAGATAGGAATCTTGCTCATAGGCGGATTTTGCACTCGGGTCGTGAAGAACTCGCGTTTTTTGCGATTTTACTGCCTGAGTTGTTCGACCTGAACTTCCCCCTGTGCTAGGTTGAACTTCCCGCAACATTGCCCAAATAGGGCTTGCTATATACCGTTCGAAAGCTATGGACACGAGTATCATGACCCAAGTTAAATTTTTCGCAAAATGTAAGCGGTTTAAGAGCAGTTTTGAAAACCGTTTTTTCTTCACACACAAAACGTGAATCGTAATTTCGATCGCATTTCTGAACTGTTTATTGGAATGAGGCAAGTAATATGGCGTTGGAAAACTGCTGCAAAACCGCTCCTTCCACATGTTAAAAGTTTTCTCTAATTCCCTACGGTTAAAGAGTAATTTGAAAAATCGTAAAATTTCACAAACCGAACAGCCGTGTTCGTATTTTCGATGTCATTTCTAAACGGCTAATCCAATTGAGGCGAATGATATGGAGTTGGAAATCTTATGAAATTGCGCTACTCTTTCATGTTGAAAGTTTTTTCTAATTTTAAACAGTTTAAAAGTGATTTATAAAATGGTCCAAGTTACACCGAGTGTGTATTTTCGAGCTAATTTTTTAGCCGTACGTCCGAATGTATCAAATGATATGGCATTGGAAAGCTTAAGGAAATGCGAAACTTTTTCGTATATATTGTTTCTCCCAATTCCTTACTGTTTTATGTCAGTTTTGAAAATGGATAAAAAAGTATTTTCGCCGTAATTTCTACAAACATTATCGGAATGGGGCAAATAATATACCACTGAAAAGCTACGAAAAATGCGAAACTTTTTCATGTTGATGGTTTTCTCTAATTCCTAGCCGTTTTCAAGTAATTTTGAAAACGGCGAGATCATTCGTTCTGCCTTTATCACGAAACAGATTCTTCGGAAATGCACCGCGTAAAGAACTTGAACTTCTCGGCATGTTTACTTGAACTTCACTCTGTTTTTCACGTGATTTTTTTTGCTTGTAGCTCTCAATCCACTGCTCGTAGCTCTCCATCCACTCATCGGAATTGAACAAGTGATATACCAATGGAAAGCTTCTGTAAACATGCAACTTCCCCGTGTTGATCATTTTTTCATACTCGCGACGGTTTTAAAAGTTTTTCTTGTGAAATTCATTCATCGTAGTAGTTGAACTTCCTGCTGTTTTCACGTTGAACTTCTGTGACATATTTTCGTTTGTAATTTTCTCATTCATCCGTTAGTGTTAAACAAATGGTATTTCTTTTGTACAAACCTATCTCACAATATTTTTTTAACATTCTCCAACCGAGAACTTGAACTTACACAAATGATATTCCTGACATTTTGAAGTAAATTAGAAAACGACGAGATCATTATTTCTGCCTTCATCGTGAATGGAAACGCACTGCGTGAAGTAATTAAACTTCTCGGGCATGTCTGTTTGAACTTCACTCTATTTTTTGATGTGCTGTTTTTTGCACTGCGTGAAGTAGTTGAACTTCTTGGGCATGTCTGTTTGAACTTCGCTTTGTTTCACTTTATTGTATTTTTCTTATATGAAATACACACCATGTAGTACGTGAACTTCCGATTGTTATCAGTTTGAACTTCTCTCTAGTTTGAGAGAATTATGTTAAAACACAAAAAACAACATATTTTTATGTATTTTGGACATCTAAATACACGGTGAACCTCTCTCACAAGAATTTTAGAACTTTCCCTCGCCGAGCACTTGAACTTCTAGCAACCATTTTTACGTTTATGAGATTGTTTTCAAAAGTGCAAAAAATGGCGTTGTGCTTTTTATTTTTTGAAAAGGTAAATCCTAGGTTTTAATAAACTCCGAACTTCTATGTTATTTCAATTTGAACTTCACCTTTTTATATTTTTGAGTAAAGAATTGTATTCGATTTTTATACGGAAAAAATCGAACATGGAAATACAAGATGAACCTCTCTCGCAATAATTTTTGAACTTCCCCGGACAGAGCACTTGAACTTCTTTCAACAAACCTTTTAAGCTTCTAACTTTCTATACTTTTATTCTCATTCAAAATGCATTCCTTGCATTAGTTGAACTTCTCATTGTTTTCACCTTGAACTTCTTTCAACAGGTAAGAATTTTTTGAATACATCAAAACATGTTTCAATTGGTATACATGAAAATTTTAAACCGTTCATCGAAATGTGACACATAATATACATGGTGGAAAGCTTATGAATCGCAGCAAGTTTTTCATGTAGACATGTGTTACAAATTCGTTCTCGTTTGAGAGCAGTTTTTAAAATGGCAAAACAACGTTGTTTTTTTTGCCTTTTGAAACAACATGTAAATTAACGACGGACGTCTCGTAATATATTTTTTGATTCGTGCAGGTGGAGCACGTGAACTTCTTGCAACAGCCTTTTTAGGCTTTTAGTTTTGTATTCTTTTATTCTCTTCTGAAACACATTATGTGTAGTAGTTGAACTTCCCGCTATTTTCACATTGAACTTCATACGTTAATTTTGCATGGAAACAAAAAAGAATTTGAGTTTGTTGTATACATCAAACTATTCCGGTTTGTAATATGAAATTATTGATTTCCTTTTTTAAAATGGAATTGCTCCCAAAAAATGACGCTACCTTTTAGCAACGGAAAAAATCTGAATTTTTATAGACATCGAAACCGTTCCATTTTTTCAATTTTTGAACCTCTTTGTGTATTTTTAGACATATGAAAAATAGGAGCTTTTGTAATAAATGACGGACTTTTTCGTTATTTCGAACCGGAATTCTTGGTTTTATTCGTTAGTAACGGGAAAATTATGAGTTTTTTAATATATATTGAGCTGCTCCATTTTTTGAAATTGAACTTCTTGGTTTATTATTTTATTAACGAGGAGAATTTGGATTTTTCATATACATTGAATTATTCTACTTTTTTAAATTGAAATTCTTGGTTTTTTTTCAATATGGACTTCTTTGGTGTTATCATTTGTAATGGAAAATAATGAAAAAAATAATGAATTTTTAACTACTCTATTTTTTTAAAAAAATTAGCTTCCTACATGAGAAAACATACACAAAACTTATATATATTGAACTTCTTCTACGGATTTACATTTTTCTTTTTGCTGGTAGATTAAACAATCTTTTCTGTCACATATTTTTTGAACTTTTGCATTTTTTTCTTTGAACTTCCTTCTTTTTATACGCAAAAAGAAAAAAGAACTACCCATAGCACGAAGACACACACAACCATTTTTTGCATGCATGAACACAAGTGTGCTCTGAACTCGATCATGTATGTCATACAAAAAATTCCAGCAAATTAAAATGCACACATAACAATTGAAACACTGCTAGCAACATGTTTTGCAATGTTTAATAGTTGGATCCCGTAAACCATCACTTTTGAGAAACAGGGAAATACAAGGTTTTTATACTCATCAGACTGCTCGATTATTTCAAATTGACCTTCACATTCGCGCACTGTAATATATTCCAGACATCACAAGAAAAGAATGTGATATGTTTAAGACAGCCTTGTTTACTTACGATTTGGCCGGAGACTTGTTCTCGTCACGAGACTGCGCTTTGACGCCCTCCAGGTCTGAGCCGCCCTCCAGAGGCATTTTACCTCACTTAGGAGCTTGCTCCTCCCAGTCTTCCGAGGCAGCCCTCTTCCCCCTAGGAGGGAAGGAGACGCCCCCCCCTTCTCTTTTGTCTTGGGATGAGGGGATCTTGATTTCTCTGACACAAAGTCCGATATTCCTTGGGAATTGGGGCCGTCTTTGGTCTTCTCACTCTCTGCCTCGCCATCCTTCACAGGCATCGGGTATGGTGCTGGGGCCAGCATCCGTGTTAGAACAGGATTTGCTGGGCCCTCGGGCAGAGGGGCCGAACACATAATCAGTTCTGCTTTCTTTATCCAGCCCTGGAAGAAGATAGCTTGCTTAGTACCATGTTGCAGTATGCATAATTACAAAAGTATTCGAAAGTCGAGTGCTTATCGGAGTATCCGGACGATTGCAGTTAAGGCCGGCGTCCTCGGCAGTGTCCGGCCAATGTTTCCGCTTCCCGAAAAATAATTTCCACATCCCTTCGTGTGTGGTGCCGAAAAGGTGTTGGAGGGTTCGTGGACCTTCTGGGTTAAACTCCCACATGCAGCGAGACCTGCGCTGGCAGGGCAGGATTCGGCGGACTAGCATCACTTGGATCACGCTGACAAGATCGATGCCTCTCTTGAGGACGGTTCGGATGCACCTCTGTAAAGTCCGCACTTCATCAATCAATCCCCAGTCCAGTCCCTTGTTGACCCATGATGCAAGCTGTGACGATGGGCCAGGACGCAAGGTGGGTGCAGCAACCCACTTAGTACTGCGGGGCTCTGTAATGTAAAACCACTCCCGTTGCCAGTAGTTGGAAGTCTTGCTAAAAGAACCTTTTGGCTAGGGAGTGTTGGCGAGTTGGCTGATTGTAGCACCGACGCACTCCGCATGTTCCCCATCGACTATCTTCGGTTTTACACTACAGGTCTTGAGCCATAAACCAAAGTGTGGGGGATTCGAAGGAAGGCCTCACATATAATGATAAACACTGAGACATGGAGAATCGAGTCCGGGGGAAGGTCGTGAAAATTCGGTCCGTAATAAAACATTAGCCCCCGGACATAGGGGTGAAGAGCAAACCCTAACCCCAGAGGAAGTGGGGGATGAACACAACCCTCTCACCGGATCTGGGGGTCGGAATGACTTGTCCTTGAGCAGGAAGCCGGTGGTGGATCTCTGCGGTCAGATATCTAGCTGCCCGAAGCTTTGTGATATCCTCCTCTGTAACAGAGGAAACCACGCATCAGCCTTGGGATCTAGATCCGGACATGATGGGAAGGCTAAAAGCAATGGAGTCGAACCTTGGGTGCCGGAACTCGGGGTTGGGAAGGCTGAGGAGAAGTTTGGCGTAAAAAGATGACCCTTGGTTCCTTTATAAAGGCCTCCGGTATTGAACGCCTTCTCCTAAGCCTAAGAACCTGCCTATTCTTAAGGAATCTTTCTCGCGGGGCGGTTGGGTTACCCACGCTCGTATTAATGAGAATCCCGTAATGAGGAGACATGATCTCTGCTTTGACAAGACGTGCCAAAGACAACCGCGTCTCGAAACATGGGGCAAAAAACGGTTCGAAATTATGACCAGACAGGCGTGACGTCGCATTACTAAAGTTGTCAACAAATTGTACTTGTGTGTTATTATATTCTCTCTGCAGTTTTGTACGGTGTGTGTTACAGGTCCGGACACGATCAATTCGTCTAGATACTATTCGGGAGTTCGGAAGGAGGAACTCGCCTTGCAATGCCAAAGACAGCATTACGCGCTGGATACCTTGTCAGTGAAGCCTGGTTCAGGGGCTACTGAGGGAGTCCTAGACTAAGGGGTCCTCGGGCATCCAGCATGTTATCTATGGGCCGGACTGATGGGTTGTGAAGGTATGAAGACCGAAGACTGTACCCATGTCCAGGTAGGACTCTCCTTGGCGTGGAAGGCAACCTTGGCGAACAACAATGAAGATTCCATCTTATGTAACCGACTCTATGGAACCCTAGATCCCCCCGGTGTCTATATAAACCGGCGGGTGTAGTCCGGAAAGGATATACTCAATACCTTAGTGATACAGGCTAGATTTCTAGGGTTTAGCCATTACGATCTCGTGGTAGATCAAATCTTGTAATACTCATATTCATCAATATTAATCAAGCAGGACGTAGGGTATTACCTCCATCAAGAGGGCCCGAACCTGGGTAAAACTTCGTGTCCCCTGTCTCCTGTTACCATCAACCATAGACGCACAGTTCGGGACCCCCTACCCGAGATCCGCGGGTTTTGACACCGACAGAGAGCGCCATGAATCACCAGCACCAAAGGGCCATTTTACGAAATCCCCGCTTCTCAAAAGAGGCGTTCGGTGCCTTCAGCTCGGCTGATGCATACATCCGAGCTGCTAGAGATGGGCTTAACCGAGCCACCGAGCAACATTTGAAAGATGTGCAGGTAAGTTTACCTTGTCCAAATTTGATAACCATGTGCCCGTAGCCCCCGAGACTTGAAGCAGTTAGGACAAATGTTTTAAGGATCGTTGTATAACCAGGTTCTTACGGAGAAGAATGACCTGCTAGCCCAAGAGCTGGAGCAGTGCCGGACACAGCTAACTGCTGCTACCACCAAACTGGAAAAGTTCAAGAAGGCGTCCTGTGGTAATATTTCCCTCCATCGAGAAACAAAAAATTATACGCCAGTTGTATTGCAACTGCTGCTTGTCTCATAACAGGGTCACCGGACCAACTGGGAGAGGAACCGAAGGCCGCTCAAATGAGCGAAAAAGAGGCGAAGAGACAACATGTCGCGGGCGAGCGTGTTCTGACCCGAGTCAGAGAGGAGAAAAACAAACTCCAAGATTCAAATATCAAACTGGGTGAAGAACCGAAAGATGTGTGAGCTCAGCTAGCCGACTCCGTGAAGGAGAACAAAAAGTTGTGAGGCGGCATATTCAGTATGTGGCCGAATTTACCTTGTAACAGTTTGGGGGTACAATTAGCTGATATAGCTGTGATTGCAGGTATGTTGACGGGCCGTCTCGAAGAGGAGGCGTCCGGATCATCAAGTGATCTTCTGCAAGGGCTGTCGCAGTTACACGAGCAAGCTCGGCAGGCAATGCGGAGTGTAGCCAAGGCCTTATGGCCATCCGCCTGCCCTCCAGGGAGTATGGAGAAGCTTGTAGAGCTCTTCAAGGGAGCCTGGCGGCGTATCCGACTGTAGAAGATCTCGGCCTGCCGAGAGGGTGCGTGAGAGGCCTGGGCCATGGTAAAAACGCGGTATACCAAGCTGGATCCGAATCACATGGCCCGGGTCGGACCACTAGGGTCAAATGGGGAAGAAATTTCCGTTAGTTTAGTATATGAACAAGTAGAAGTAGCCGCCAGATATTCCCAGCAGGATTGTAAATTAGACCGCCTGTTGGATGGCATAGAGGAGGAAATTTTTGAGTCGTAGTGACTATCTACTTTCCCTGACATATGTGATTCTAGCTGGATTATAAAAACAATTGTCATGGTCGACCTTTTCGCTTCGACCTCTAGACCCGAAGGTGCAGAGTGTTTCCGAATGCACTAGCGGTAGAATATACCAGGGTATGCATGGGAACCAGGCGTAGGGGTCATAGTTGCTTGAATAGACAATGTGTATCCGGCTAGTTATGTTATATTACATTATGTAAGAAACATCTTCCAGAGAGAATAGTTCCGTTAAGGGTTCCTTTCCCTGGGTGTGCATGCGTTTAATGTGCATGTCCGAACTATGATTGAAGAAATCATAGAGTAAGTAACTTATGAGGTTTCACAATGGAGTGAATGTGGAAACGTCTTTAATTCACCGACCGAATATTCCCTTAAGAACGCTAGCTTTCGGCTTCACGCAGTCTGAGGTACACATCCGGATGACCCGGCAATAACAATCGCTGAGGTGCTCCCTTTATGCCCTAGCCGAACTAACGGGAACTTAGGGCATAAGCACAGGAGCCAGGCAACCCAGCTTGGCCAAAACTTAAGTCATATCGATGCATATAATGTCAAACAAAAGGTACATATGGGAAGAATGCATATGTGGTGAGGTTGATGCTCAAAGAATAATAGCAAGCTTCTGTACAAGAAGCCCCCAGGTATAATGGACATACATATTTGGAGATGTACGCATCATGGGAGAACGGTTTAGCCGTACTAAAGCCGTAGGGCTAAAGAGCAAAACGAAAAGAGAGAAACAAAATAACGTTAATAACAGGAGGAAGGAGACGAACACAGAGTTCGGTGATAGGCATAAAATCGTCGGAGTCTGGCCGCATTCCAAGGGTTCGGCTCCAAGTGATTGTCTGACGCATCACGCAGGCGGTACGCTCCTCCGGTGAGAACTTCGTCAATGATGAAGGGACCCTCCCACTTGGGCTTGAGTTTATCATTTTTCTTCTCCGGCAAGCATAGAACGAGTTCACCAATGTTATAAGTCTTGGCCCACACTTCTCTGCTTTGATACCTGCGAGCCTACTGTTGATAAAATGCGGAACGGACTTTTGTGACGTTGCGTTCCTCCTCCAGGGAATCTAAGTTGTCCTGTCGATCAAGCTCGGCCACTCTCTCTTCTTACATGCGCACTCGAGGTGAGTCATGAATAATGTCGCAGGGTAACACTGCTTCCGCACCGTACACCATGAAGAAAGGTGTATATCCAGTAGTGTGTTTGGGCATGGTCCGCAGCCCCCAGAGTACGGAGTCAAGTTCCTCCACCCAGTGCTTGTCTGATTCTTTCAAAGACCGCACTAGTCTAGGTTTGATGCCGCTCATAATAAGACCATTAGCTCGTTCGACTTGACCGTTTGTCTGCGGGTGATAGACAGAGGCATAATTGAGCTTAATGCCCAGAGTAGCACACCAAGTTTTCACTTCATCGGCTGTGAAATTAGAGCCATTATCATGATGATGCTGTGTGGAACACCTTAACGGTGTACCACGCCGGATATGAAATCTATTACCGGCCCCGCCTCGGCCGTTTTGACTAGTTTGGCCTCTATCCACTTAGTGAATTTATCCACCATGACCAGCAGATACTTTCTCCTATGGCTTCCTCCTTTAAGGGGTCCGACCATATCGAGTCCCCAGACCGCAAAAGGCCAAGTGATGGGGATTGTTTGTAAAGCAATGGGGGCATATGGCTTTGGTTGGCGAAGAGTTGGTATCCGACGCAATGTTGGACAAGGTCCTGTGCATCTGCTCAGGCCGTCGGCCAATAAAACCCTGTACGAAAGGCCTTGCTAACAAGGGCCCGAGCTGCGGCATGGTGACCGCCGAGTCCGGCGTGAATTTCCGCCAAGAGTTGCCGCCCCTCTTCCTTGGAGATACTTCTTTGAAGAACTCCGGTAGCGCTTTTCCTATAGAGTTCTCCGTCATGAACCTTGTAGGCCTTCGAACGTCGGACAATGCAGCGGGCCTCATTCTGATCCTCGAGAAGCTCCTTCTTATTAAGGTAGGCCAGGAATGGTTCAGTCCATGGGGCAATGACTTCCATGATGAGATGGGCCGATGGTGTTATTTCGGTGGTTGAGCCTCTGACGATATCGGTGTGTTCAAAATCTGGGGTTGTGTTTGGATCCGGACTGGTGTTGCCGCCCTCCCCCCGCCACACCACGGATGGCTTAAAAAGCCTTTCCAGAAAAATATTGGGTGGGACGGGGTCGCGCTTAGCGCCTATGCGAGCGAGAACATCCGCCACTTGATTACTCTCTCGGGCCACATGATGGAACTCGAGTCCCTCGAACTGAGCCGACATCTTTTGGATGGCATTACGATAAGCTGCCATCTTCGGGTCTTTGGCATCGAAGTCTCCATTTATTTGAGATACTACGAGGTTTGAGTCCCCGCGCACTTCCTGGCGCTGTATGCCCATGGAGACAGCCATCCGGAGACCATGCAATAAGTCCTCGTATTCGGCTGCGTTATTGGAGTCTGTGTATAGTATTTGGAGTACGTACTGGACGACGTCTCCAGTAGGGGACGTTAAAATGACGCCCGCTCCTAGTTCTGCCAGCATTTTGGAGCCATCGAAATACATAACCCAATTAGAATATGTGCCGTACTCTTTAGGGAGTTTGGCCTCTGTCCATTCGGCGACGAAGTCAGCCAGTACTTGGGATTTAATAGCTCGACGTGGTTTATATGTAATGTCAAATGGGAGGAGCACAATGACCCATTTGGAAATCTGGCTCATGGCATCGCGGTTGTTTATTATGTCGTTGAGTGGTACTTCGGAAGCCACCATGATCGAACACTCCTTGAAGTAGTGTCGTAGCTTTAGGATGCCATGAAGACCGCGTATGCTATATTTTGATAATGGGGGTATCGGGATTTGCATGGAGTAAGGACAGTGGATACGTAGTATACTGGCTTCTGAAGCGGGAATTTGTGTCCGTCATGTTCTCGTTCAACGACGAGTACGGCGCTCACCACCTGATGTGTTGCCGATATGTATAACAACATGGGTTCGCCGATGTTGAGGTCTTTGAAATCGATGCACAAGCGCCAGACCTTGTCTTTCTTTGGAACCATCACGAGGTTTGCCAGCTAGTCCGGATGTTTTATTTCTCTAATGAATCCTGCCTCGATTAGCTTGGCTAGCTCCTCCCCCGTAGCTTGACGTTTGGGTTCGGAAAAGCACTGCAGTGTTTACTTGACCGGTTTATATCCCTTCAATATATTGAGGTTGTGTTCGGCCAACTCGCGTGGGATTCCTGGCATATCAGAAGGGTGCCAGGAGAATATATCCCAATTCTCGTGCAGGAACTCTCATGGCGCGGCGTCAACCATTGGGTCTAGTTGTGCTCTGATGGATGTTGTTTTCTTGGGGTCCGTTGGATGGACTTGGAATTTTACTATTTCTTCTGCTGGTTTGAATGAGGTGGATTTGGGTCATTTGTCTAGGACCACATCATCCCTGTCCACCATGGAGCGCAGCACGGTTAATTCTTCGGCTGCGAGGGCTTCAGATAATGTCTCGAGGGCCAAGGATGCGGTTTTATTCTCGGCGCGGAGTGCTATGTTCGGATCACTAACTAGAGTGATTATACCGTTGGGCCCAGGCATCTTAAGCTTCATGTATCCATAATGGGGTACTGCTTGGATGCACGTAAATGCATCTCGCCCTAAGAGGGCGTGATATCTGCTGTTGAAAGGGGCCACTTGGAAGGTTATTTCTTCGGACCGATAGTTCTCCAGTGTGCCGAATACCACGTCGAGTGTGATTTTTCCCGCACACCGTGCCTCCCGACTGGGAATGATTCCCCAGAAGGTCGTGTTGCTTTGCTCGATTCGGCTCCAGTCTATTTCCATTTTTTGTATTGTATCCTCATAGATGAGGTTTAGTCCGCTGCCGTCGTCCATGAGGACCTTGGTGAGCCGAAAGCCGTCCATGATTGGACTGAGGACCAAGGCGGCTGGTGCTCGGACTGTCCTGTATTTTGGTTCGTCACCGGCATTAAAATTTATAGCCGTGTCGTTCCAAGGGTTTAATGCTGCTATTTGACAGACTTCGGCGAGTCTGCATAGTGCTCTTTTGCGCCTATTGTTTGAGGCGAATGTCTCGAAGACCGTCAGTACTTTGGGGTCGTTGTCCTCTGGGGGTGTTGTTCTGGGTTATTCTTGGTGAGGATATCCTCGCCGCTCTTGGCCACTTGCCGGAGTATCCAACATGCTCTAAGGCTATGTGTTGGTATGTTATCCGGTGTTGCGTGTATTTTGCATGGCCCATCGAGCCATCCTTCCAGAACTGTTCCGCGCCCCGTACTGGACCTGTATTTCTTTACTATTGAACCGGGCGTGTTGCAAGGGTGCGCCCTTTTTGCCTGAATAAGGGGTTGAGTGGGGACCGATGATTCCCAACGGGCTGCTTGAGTTTTCCAGACGCTTTCCATTGCGCTATACTTCTGTACGATAGTTGCCAAGTCAGCAAAGTGTAGGATGCGATGGCGGTTGATGGCGTTGAGGATTCCTTCATCCCTGCAATTGTTGCGGAACACTGAGATCGCTTCCTCGTCGCGGCAATCTTTAATCTTGTTTTTGATAAGAAGGAATCTGGCCCAGAAGTGGTGGACCGTTTCCTTAGACTGTTGTTGTATGCTCATGCGAGCGCTTGTATTCGGGTGGGTGGGTGGATTTAAATCTGAACCCTGACCCAGTTTTGGATCCGGAGTCTGAAGGTCTTCCGAACATAACAGATCGGGCTTCGGGATGTCCACTAATTTCTTAGGCCCGTCGTCCGATTCTATGTTCGGAGAGCAGGATGCATCTCCTCGCGGGTAGGTGTCCGGCTCTTCGAGACCGGAGATCCGGACATAGTCTGTCCTTAGTATGGAGGAAGAGTTGTCGACTCACTGCTCGACTATCGCTATCTGGTGGGTGATCGGTGGAGATTTGATTTCTCTCTGATCGGGTTTAAGCCCAATTCGATCGTAGTCTGTAGCGACCCCCAGGGCGGCGATGCGATCTAGGAGCTTGTTTAAGGACGAAAGCTCCACCAGATCCATCTGCTTGGAGTGTTCGGAGTCGATACGAAGGGGGTTTTCGATGACCCGAGAGGTCATTGTTAGCTTAACGACTGAACGAGCGGTCATGATAAAGCCGCCCAGCCGGAGGGTTTGGCCTAGAGCCAGCATTCCTCCGGTGGTGATATTATCCTTGATAACAAGGCGATACATCGATCCTATCGTCGACGTCATAGTGGAATTCTAAATGAAAGCACCAATGTCGGTGTCAAAACCGGTGGATCTCGGGTAGGGGGTCCCGAACTGTGCGTATAAGGTCGATGGTAACAAGAGACAGGGGACACAATGTTTTACCCAGGTTCGGGCCCTCTCTATGAAGGTAATACCCTATGTCCTGCTTGATTGATCTTGATGAATATGAGTATTACAAGGGTTGATCTACCACGAGATCGTAATGGCTAAACCCTAGAGGTCTAACTTGTATGGCTATGATAACGTATATCCTCCAGACTAAGTCCTCCGGTTTATATAGACACCGGGAGAATCTAGGGTTACACAAGGTCTGTTATAAAGAAAGGAATCTACATATTTAGTCACCAAGCTTGCCTTCCACGCCAAGGAGAGTCCCATCCAGACACGGGTGTAGTTTCGGTCTTCGTATCTTCATAGCCCATCAGTCCGACCCATGGCTAACAGGCCGGACGCCCGAGGACCCCTTAGTCCAGGACTCCCTCACCCGCTGCCACAGATGGGCGCCTACTTGGGCTGGGGTCTGGGGAGCAGGAGAGGTCGAAGGCGGACTGGCACCTGGCGGAGTCCAGTAGCGGAGCCACGCCGTCGTGGAAGCCGGAGGGCGAATGGGCGAGGACAGGCCGGTAGGGGAGGGAGAGCCAGAGAGGGGAGGTCGGAGCACGAAGGGGAGGGACCGAGGTCCGAGGGGTGAGGGAGGCTAAAGAGGGCCGGCCTGGCCGCCGGAGCCGGATCTAGGGGAGGCTGAATCGAGGGAGGGAGCTAGTAGCTAGGTTAGGGAAGGAGATCGGTTGGATCGGGCTTGGAGCTGTCGGGGGAGGGAGGGGTTGTCAAAAAAAGAATCAGGGGAGGGAGGCCTCGAGCTGCTGCTCGCGCATGTAACCAGACGCCGAGTCGCTCGTGTCTGGTCATGTGGTTAGCTATCATGGTCTATTTCCACATTCTACCGTATAGCGTATACATATTATATGTAGTAATTTTTTGACGCAAAATTCTTGGTATTCCAGGGAAGTCCCAGGAAGACCCCCAGCACCGCCATTGTGTTGGATCCTTCTGACATACGCTTCCCTTCATTAGCAATGATTGTTGTTCTGATACGCTGATCCTTTATCCAAAAAGGCTTCCGCCATGCTTTATAAATAAAGGCACACAGCCAAACCAGTACATAGTGATGAGGTGAACCTCTTACAAAGAAGATCAAAAAAGAAACATGAAAACAGGAGCCTCCGCACCAAAACACAAAGAACCTAGACTTCCGACAAGGAGATTGAACTCGCCACTAGGGAAAATCGTCGGACCTCATTGTGCCACTCATGCCAGTCTGCCGCCGGAGAGGCCCCCCTACCCTTCCGCTCCAGTCCGTGGACCTCGAGCTTTCATGTGGACAAACGCGGAACGGGAAAGGCACCAACTAGGACCGTGTAAAGGAATAGGGGACAAGAGCGACCACCCACACTGGAGTCAAAGAAACTTCACGCCAGGATCCGAAAATGCCCACCAGAGAGAACGTGGCGCTCCGAGATACATGGGATCCACGATGACGCCCTTAAGAGGGAGGCGGCGTTGCGCATCATCGCCGTAGGGAGTGAAGGAATGGTTAAGGGTTTTCACCTGAAGCTCTGACTCGGAGAGAGGTACCCGCAGTAACGCCCCCAAGAGGGATGTGACACCCTCGGGCATCCCCGCCACTGGCGCCGGAGCACATGGCTTTAGCCCGGAGCCTCTCAACCGAGTCACACCAAAGAATCTCAAGCACCAACCCACCCCGAGGGAAGAGATGTTGTCACCAAACAAGGCCTTCAGAGCCCCGATATGTGAATCACCGCCGCCAAGGCACTGCCGACACCATGGTCACCCACGCTAAATCTCCTACCGTCCACACGGCCTAGAACATGTACCCATCACCGCCGCCAGATGCCTGCTGTAGAAGCCAATCAGGCGGACCACCACTCAAGGCCGTCGCCCCGGCGGCCATGAGACCCCAAACCACCGCCGACCGACATGAATACGCCCGCAAGATATAGCACACCACAGTCCCCGCCAGAGCCTTCCGTCCTGCCAACACAAGACCGACCCAGGAAGGACAGCATGGCGACGAGGACTCCGAGCACGAGTGGACGACGACGACCATGGTACCCCTGGCTGGGGCCTCGCCTCTGGCTCAACAGCCCCCGCCCTGCCCCAGATTTGGGTAGGCGCGGGTCCCTCAGGCAACACGCCTCCAGCCTAAGGTTGGGCGAGGTGGCCACCAACACACTGGCCGGGACTACGTAGCGCGGGAGATGGCAGCACCAACCTGTGGCTGTGCCCCCAAATCTAGCTACAGAGCCCTGCCAGGCGCCAAAACAGATCGGCAGCAAACTCGAGGCGGCGTCCCCTCAGACCAAGGCGAGGTGACACGCCGGCCCTCCTAGCCTCGTGCCCCACCATCCGAGGTGGACAGCCTTCCATGGCGACGAAGCAACCCTACTGGCGGGGCAACCGCCGCCAACAGCCGTGACGACGGATCAACTAGATCCAGTGCCGCCGTCGCGGTGGCTACAACGCGAAGCCCACTGCGTCGGCGCTTCGTACCAGCGCATCCGCCACCAGCCCCTGCCTCTGTGCTATCGCGTCCAACGCCAGCACACTGCCACCGCTCGACGCCAACTACCCACACTCCGTACCAGATCCTTAGCACGACAATTTTTGAACTGTCTACTATAATAAGATTTGTTTGACTCCAATATAAGAGAGGCTATGAAGACGGTGCGCCTTGGGCTCGCTTCAGTGATTATATTCGTCGCTAGATGATCTGCAGATTTGACGTAACGTTTGGTTCTCTGAAAAGCGGTAAGCTGTCGCGCTGTGGTTGGCGGAACACAAGAGCGCCGGAAACTCTGATAAAGGCATGCGTGAGCGTGTCCCTGAGCATATTAAAGGCTTCTAGGTACGCTGCCTGTTCGTGTCGTCCTCGCGCAGTCGGTAACCCGCTCATCTGGAGACACGCAGCCGTTAGCAGCACGCGCGCGGCCGCACTCCCTCGTCGGTTTGTGCATCAAGGTTGCAGATTCGTACAGGCTCGCTGTCAATCCAATGCCGGCGAGCACCTAACCGTAACCCACGCAATCAAGCGCGCCCGAAGCGTCGACCTGATGGGTCTCCGTATGCGAATCGCACGGCGGTACTACCACTACTACCTGGCAACGCACCGCCGGGTTCCCGACAAGGGAAAGGCGAAGAGAATGAAAGAGAGGGGTACACTTCGTACGTGCTTTTAACTTAGAGAAGATTAGACGCGAAAAGGGAGAAGACAACGCATCGGGTGACGACGGAACGAGCCTAACCATGTGATGTGGCTGTCTCCTACTCCGCACTTGGGAAAAGACAGTTCGAGACTTGCTGAAGTGACCTCGATCGTTACACGGCTGCGGGCTTGCTCGAGGTCGAGGACGGACGGAAGGTTCATGCATGGTTCCAGCACGATCGTTGCAGAGATCAAAGTGATGACATGGAATTGATAACCTTGCCACGGAGGTGCAGCTAGCTAGTTCGAGGCTTCGAGAGGATATGGTTGGTTATGGAGCAAAACGGCTACGTACGTACGTACCCTAACAAAAGTAACCGGACCATCCTAGGAGGGAAGAGGAAAACAGGGGCTGTACGCGCGCTCCAGATGTCTAGGGCCGAACTATGTAGGGATTGTCCCGTTATCTTGCATCGTGGCAAGACATGGAGCACATGTTTTGCTCGCGCGTCTAGGTTATAGGCTGTGTGTTCATTGATGATACATATATTCGGCCTTAGCTTAGATTGGATTGGATTGGCCATCACCATTCACAAAGACACAGCTGCTGCTCTCGGTCTCGGCTAGCATGACACGCTACCTGCTGCAACCTGTAGCCAATCTAACCAAGTCCCACCACAACGTCGCAGCCCATGCCGGCCGGCTGTCCCAACTCGTTTCGTCCAGGTAAACGGCAACTGTAAAAATCAAGTGGCCCAATGACGGAGACGTAGATGAACACTGTAGCCGGCCGAACAAGCGCGTGCAAGCTGATGAAATGAAGCGCCTGTTCTGCAGCTCTCCGCGGAGCGGAGCGCGCGGAGCAGCGTTTTACCAGCTCCGCAAATTAAAACTGGATTGCCACTCTGCTTCGGCGCGCGGAGCCACGGAGCCGAGGGAATCCAAACGCACCCAAAATCTACGAAAAGCTGCAAGCTGGTGTGTGTTTGTATGCCGGTACCGCGGCCCGGTTTCTCTCTGAATAATGTGCTCAACCTCATTATGTAGGATACACGCAAAAAAAAACCTCATTATGTAGGAGTAGTATTTGTATAGTGAGTGAGCATTATTAAGTTTGAGAAGGCACCGCAATGTATTTCAGTATTTGGTGCCATGAAAATGACCAATCGACAGGGACATGTCCTCCCCCTCGAAACAAATAAATAAAATAAAAGACAAGGACATGTCCTTTGTATAATGTACAAGCACTGTATTCATTAGATTATATAGGGGTACTAGTGAACAGTGATACAATAATGGTGCATTTTGCTCACAAGTCCATAAAAAAATGTACTTGTGTATGCAACCTTGGCGTTCTTACTATTTGCATGGCTAATCCTTGCATGCGTACGGCAAAGGCAAAAAATCACCCCGTTTCCAAGGAGGTCAGTCATATGGTCCCCTGTAATTCACCAAGTTGTGGATCTATACATGTACTAGAAGTAAATTTCAGAGAGCTACCCCCCGAGTGTTTGACCTTGATGAAATCCTTTCTATATGATATGGTTGACACAACACGTTTGACTAAACCCCCACTGACATATTACAGCAAGTTTTAAACCTGCAATTTGAACACTAATCCAACAGCATTGGTAAAAGATCAAGCAATGCAAGCATGCCAATTGCCAATGCTACCACGTACGCGTTGTTTGGAGGCATGCGCAATGTACGTAACTGCAACAGGACAAGGAGCCGACTGAGTTCCAGAAGTCAAAATGCTCATATACTAAACGTACATCAACGGTTTGCTGCCAGCAATAGTAATCAAAACACCAATGGCTCCGAGAAGGGGGGAATCGCATAGAATATGAAGAGCTCGAGCCCATGAGGCCGGCTGTGCTGCTCGTTATAATATGAGATCTCTTATAGTATCGGCGGACCATGCCACCATATATGCGCCTGCTTTTGCTCGGCCACCCGATTAGCCACATAAGCACTCAAAGGAGCCAAGCTCTAGATTTGTTGCAACTTGAACCAGTTGCCTAACCACCTTAATTTTTATTGTTCTCATACAAGGATCGGCCTCTTATATATTGGCACTTCCCGGCTTTTAGTAGAACCTCCAGCTTTATTTAGTTCTTGTTCCATCATTGGTTTGTTCCTTTTCAGAAAGGGGTGATGGAGGATGAACACATCACCAAGGCATAAAATTTCTATGATTCTTGATGTCTTATTTTTTGTTTTATCATATTAAGTTACGCGCTATTAATTTCAGTCCTTTTCTCATTATTCGTTCACATTTTTTTCATTTAACGAGATAGCATCAGTACTAGCATGAAAGTACTAGCACGAAAGCACTAACAATGCTGAGCTCACTTTGTATTCGTCCACTAAACAAACACTCAAACAGTATCCCTATTGTCACCCAGCCCATGGCGGGCCCAGAGATCAAAATTTGCCAGGGTGACGGATAACAATGGAGCTTGATGATGCCGCGCCCGCTGGTCAATGTGCAAGGGAGGCCCCTGCTTGCCCTAATGGTGAATTCGCCACTGACCTACTCACGCACAAAAAAGCAATAGCACATACAATACAATTAGTAACGCCACATAGGATGGATTTGGGTTGGAATACTCAGAAATGAAATAAAATGATATTTATCATCTCTTATATAAGAGATAATATCATAATTAAGAAATATTGACATTTTCTTAGTTGTACAAGATGTCCTCTCTTAGCTACACATTCTTAGTTCAATTTAGATCACCCCATAATTTTATGAGCATGTAAACATTGATTGCTAGAGATAATATACTAAAAGTTAATCCATTATATAAGATGTTCTTTTGTATTCTCTAAAAATGACATGGAATATAGATAAAAATACAGTTTTATCAACCAATATACATGCTCTAACGAGAATAAACCAAGATAACAGCAACCGGGCTGCATAACTCCAAGCTGAACATAGAAATATCATGTCCCTTATTTTTAAGATGTTTGAGAAGAAATGGTGCGTTATATGTAGGACACAGCCTAAGTCACCAACATCAGAATGTACAGTGGATTAACGGTCGAGCACATCAAATGAAAACTTGACTTATGTAGCGGGTTAATCATGGGTTAATCAGCTTTAATTGGCCCATGACACTAGTGGATCCATCTGCTCAAGGGCCATGGCACTATGGGACTATTAGCAGATTCAACATATTTCACTCAATTCCTCGGTAACATGGATACCACATTGTACCACACCATGCTAAAGGCTTGGGTCCTGTTAAAAGTAATTTTGCTTGGCTCCTCGTCCCTAAGAGGGGTATAGGGGTTGATAGCCAAGGTGTCCAAAATGTGGTTTATGCCCATATGCAAGCAAGTTCATGATTAGGAGGCTCACCTACCCTTTAGTTGCCTTAACTCGATGCACATCTTGGGAATATGGAGGAACGGGTTCGGGTCTTGAACTCCTACCATGTGAGGAACCCACAATGTTGTGGAAACATTGGCAGTTAGCCGTCATCACAAATGTGAGGCATTAGTGATCTATTTGGTGTTCATGCTAGTTTCTTGGTAGATTTTGGAATGAAGCGCAATGGTCGGCCTTTCGCACCATCTCCATCTTGCCCGGGTGTTGTTGGCGAAAATTAAGATCGAGATGGTTCTTTGAACGTTAAAAGAAAATCAAACCACAATGCCCCATACTCCAAATGATGATTTAGCTGCTTAACCTGATCAAGCAAGGCATCCTCCAGCCAATGCTCTCCTTTCATTGGACTAGTGACACACAGAATTCTCCTGAACCTGAACCTGATTAGGCTAGACTAGTTCTTTATTTCTCTTCCCATGTAAGGACCTTTGTATTTGTTTTACTCCTGCTCAATATATAGGCAGATGATCTGCCAGTTCCTCAAAAAAGAATGTTAGTGCGCATAATATTTTTTACGCAAAGTTCACTTATACTATAACATATTGTACATAATGTATTGTGGTATTAGGGCATCTTTAACGGCAACCCGGAAATTTCCCCAACATCCTTCCGTGGATAGGTACCAGACAAAATTCGATCAAACACGACCGGATTTCATATAAACACGGCCGGATTTCATATAAACATGACAAATTTCATTTAAACATGACGAATTTCATTTAAACATGATGGATTTCATTACATTTACATCAACTAAGCGGAGCTCGTCCGGCTATGTCTAAATGATCGTTGGCGCCCGTTCCCCGTGCCCCACCGTGAACCAAGAGAACTGAAGCTTCGCATTTTTCATCTCCGCCTCGGCGCTTTCCAGCTCTGACTCTATAACCTCTGCCTCCGGAGCCACGGGAAGCGAAGTTGTCCGCCTCCATGTCGACACCAAGCGGCTAATCGGCTGATGATGTTCAACCCACCAAGCTTGGCGTAAACGGGAGGGGAGGAGCGGTGCCCTTCCTCGGACCAGAGCAGCGGTGACTCAAGATGGCAATGAGGCCCCGAAACCCGCATCCCCGCCGGTTTTTACCCTATTAGGGGACGGGGATGAGCGACTTTCTATCCCCGCGGGGCTGCTCGTGGGTACATTATAAAACCCGGCATGTTTCGCGGGTTTAAACCCATTTGAGTACTACCCGAACCCGAAACCCGACAAAACCCGTCAAAATACATTATTTAGCACGTACCGATCCATCTTGACTCAAGTGGCCCAAAGCCACAGTGCCTGAGCAGCCGAGCCCCACAGTGTCGAGGCCCTGGAGTACAGACCAACCCCTCGCTCGGTCTCTGCAGTGTTGCTCGCTCTTTAGGACTCTCTCTCTCCCGCACAACACGACACATAATCCTAAACCTAGGTCCCCCAGCCGTCGCCTGCTGCTGTAATATGCTCCTGTTTTTCTTCCAAATGTTGTTGACTGCTCGTGGGGATGGGTTCCCGTGGGTTTCTAAAATCCGATGGGTTTAGGGGATGGGCAAGAATTTAACCCCGCGCACGTTGATGGGGACGGGGACGGGTTTGCGATTTTCTCGTGGGGATGGGTTTGGACAAGCAAAACCCGGTGGGTTTCGTCCCCGTTGCCATCTTGAGCGGTGACCTTCCGTGCACTACTCTTCCTAACTGTCGGCGATGTGCGAGCTTCGTGGTCGTCGTGGCGGGGCACGGACTCGGCGATTTCCTCCTCCTTGCCGTCGGTCTCGGCAAACACCACCTCGCCCGCCTCATCTTCGCACTGCCAGCGGCCGCCACGTCCGCCACCTGCTGCCGGTATCGCCAGCGGGCTAGGCGGAGCAGTAGGATTCGAGCAGTGCCTCCTGCTCCGCCATATTCGCGTCTGGCGCGACCGCTCTGCCGGCGGTGAGATGCTCTTGGAGGAGGTGGTGGTTGTGGGAGGCATCGGCCTGCGCTTCCCGAAACTGCTCCTCCTGCTCCTCCCGCACCATGTCCATGTAATGGACACGGGCCTCGCCGATGGTTATGGTGCAATGCACCGGCGACGGGGGCACAGAGGAGGAGGAAGGTGGCTCGGAGGAGGAGGATAGTGGCGTCGTTTCATCGTCGGAAGTGTCCTCCATTGGGACGTCGTCGTCCTTCGTTGTCTGCCTACCAGCCAGCCTGCAGTAATGGCGGCGATATCCTTCTTCTGTTCTGACATCATCCCATCCCAAAGAGCTTTGGCGGGGGAGGTATCCATGGTGGGAGTGGTGCGGAGAGGGATCAAAGGTGGATGACTGCAGCTATGACCGGGGCACTGGCTTTTATAGCAATGGTGGGCGGCAAAGGGGCAGGCGGGTGGCGCCGGAGGAGACGCCTCGGCAACTGAATGCCATCAATGTGGGCGGCAGACAGATGAACTACGGCATCGTGTCGTTTGAACGCGTGGCAGTCGCGCGCACCGAGAAGCGGTGTAGACGCTCTCTCGGCCAGCGTGCCGCTTCAATGACGATGCCAGTGAGCAGTCGTGTTCGCCTGGCCGGGCATGAATGCGGGCGCTGACACTCTGGAACAACGCCGACAGAAAATGCGTGGGAGAGGAGAGGGGTTTTTGGTGGGTCTGCGGTCAGAAAACGGGCGTGGGACCGGTCTGGACTTCCGTAAAGCCCCCATGTTTGTCTCCGCTTGCGGGAGAAATCACGTTCGGACCGCTCCACGGACCGATACTAGCCCGCCTTGGATGGCTTCCGCTGTCAGGACAGCACGGTCCGGACGCGTGTGAGAGGTTTGTGTGTCGGTGTTGAAGATGTCCGGATGATTTCATGCTTTTATGTTTTTCAGTTTAAACACAGTAAATTATGTGCATGTGCATGGCAAGTAATGTAGTGTCTCCGCCACAGGATAGGCGTACGTGCATCTAGGTGTTTGATATACGCAAAGAAAGAAAGAAAGAAAGAAAGAACTACTCCAACTATGCAGCCGTACAGGATGTCAGGATCACGCCGGGATCCCGCACGAAACCCAGGGTCCAAAACGAAAAGCACACACTTCCCCTGCCATGCGGCCCTTTATAACCCGCGCTCCTCTCCCCGCCAAACTCCACCACCTCCTTCCTCCTTCCTCCCAACCAACCGAGCAACAAGGAGGGAGCTAGACGGACACCAACCGAGCCTGGAAATGGAGGACTTCTACTACTTCCCCAGCTCCCTGGAGACCTCTGAAATTGTCCACAGAGGGTTCCTCCCCGTCGTGCACTCCTCCCCCCGCAACCGGAGCTCGCCGTCGCCGAGGCCCCGGCGCGGGTCCCGTGACGACGCCGGCGAGCTCGGCCACCACTACCTCGACGCCTGCTTCCGGTGCGGGCGGACAATCGCTGGAAACAAGGACATCTTCATGTACAGGTAAACATCTTACGCCGTCATGCGCTGGGGTTTGACTGCGATGGTGGCATGTGTAAACGTGATTCTTTGCTGGCGCAGAGGCGACACCCGTTCTGCAGCGAGGAGTGCCGGCAGCAGCAGATCGACACCGACGAGGCGGCGGAGAAGAGATCCAAGAAGTCCGCGGCCGCGACGACGACGGAGCAGCAGTCGCAGCGGCAGAGCCCGCACAGAGTGCCCGTCTGGGCTCGGTAGAAGCGTCCATGGATCAAATGGCCTACTGTGCTCGACACTCCTCCGTCCATATAGGCTTCAGGATTGTGGATGTATGCGGACCGACGTGATATGAGCAGCTTGAGGGAGCTGGTTATATTCCATATTGGAATACAGTTCTTGGAGGCAAAAGAAGATCGTCTCGTCTGGAAACGCTCATTATATGTGTGATTAACATGCTTTCTTCCTTGTGTGCGATCCCCATGTAGTCCAAAATTTTGGCATGGAAGAAATAAGATCACCGAGGCTCCCATCCATGGCGATTGTGTCCGGTCTGATGTTGAAATACTATTATTTTTTTTAATTCACTTACTAGTTCCGTGTCACATGCATGACGAATTTACAGGGAGACAGGTTTGCAACGAGTAACTGTACCACCAGAGTTGAAGAAATCCAACCATTATTCCCTCTCATGTGTCACCTTCATGTCCAGACTGGATTTCGTGTTTTTTTTTCACTCAACGAACATGCCGAAGCTCATGGTCGTTGTATACGCACAGGAGGGCCGTATCATCTAGCCGTATTATTCGCATTATTCTACACTGTATATAACCGTATGATTCATGTCCACTGCAGTGTTATTATTTATTTTAATTTATTTTTTTGCGAATCATTGCAGTGTTGTTAAGCTAGCAGCCTGGCTGGCATATATATACACATATATGTCGATTTTCTGCAAAAGAATACATACATGTCACTTCAGGCGTTCCACGAGTTCAATTGAAAATACATCGTATCAGGATACAGACGAGTGAGAATAGCACATAATTTCTCAGCAACAATCCATCACTGCGATTTAGCTGAAAAGTACCCTTTGATTGGACTGGACGGGTTAGAAGCAAGACCGGGGCAAAGCCCGTGTGATTAGTACGGAGGGCACACCACCATCGGAATCCGCAACATTGCACGACTACACTTTGCTCGCACCTAAAAGCGCCATCGGAGCACTTATCAAAGTGGACTTTGGAGTTAACAAACCGGCCAAAGGTCCAAACTTCACTCGCAACCAAAAGCACCACGCAATATACTACTCTTAGCAAAACAACGAAATTATTTTTTCGATAAAGAACAACGAAATTGTTGGCTGGGCGATTACATTTTGGTATGGTTGATGCTCGCAAGTTGCAACCATGCATGTGGGCACATTGCACGCTCCGAGGGCGAGAGAATCGTTCTAGGCAGCCTCGGAGGCCCGTAAACAAAGAGCACACTTGCTAGTATCGGGAGGTCCACCGGGCGCCAGATTCTTGACACGTTACGACATCTAAGCACGCCGAATTGTTTTCAAAAGTAGCATGCAGAGGCAGGTTGCTGGTTGTTCGGGGGGCACACGTGAGGACTCGGCAGTCGGCACACGCTCGCACATGTTTGATCGCATCGCGGCTGACCGCGCGCCACTTCCCGGAGTACGAGTGGTGCGAGAAGGTCCGGCCGGCGACGGCGCAGACACGCCCCGGTAGGCGAGCTACGCACCGGTGATGCCAACGAAAAGCGTGTGCGGCGGCTACACCTCGCCGTACGTCGTCACGTTATCAAGCTCCGTGCCCGTGGCTGCCCCAGCTGCGCGGCCTTCTCCTCGGTGGCGCCGTGAAGATCGGTCCCCTTAGGGAATAGGGAGCATCACCTCGCCGTCGTCACGCTGTCAAGCTCTGCCCCCGCCTGACATCTGGCCCACGAGCTGACCGCTGCCGGAGTCAACGGCGCCCGCGCCCGACTCATGTGTTGGTCGCGCCCGACTCATGTGTTGGTCGCGCCCGCCGCTTCTTGAGCTGGCCGGGCAGCGCCGGCTCGTGCCCTGCCCGGGTCGCCCCGCCGCGCACCAAGTGTTCGATTGAGAAAATAAAGGCCAGCGTTTGCGGCTAGCGTTGGATTGCATGCTTCTGTATTAGTGTTCGGACGTAAAAATGAACATTTACGCTAAAGATTTACAGGTTAGAGTTGGAGATGCTCTTAGCTTAGATTGGATTAACCATCACAATTCACCGAGGCGAAAGAATAGTTTGCTTTGTGTTCATCGTGTTTTTTCACCAAAACCCTACGCTCTCCCGCGCCGCCACCTGCGAGGTGGCCCGAGAGGGCTTCCAGATCCCGTCGTAGGCTCCCCCTCCCTCGCCGCTGCAAGGGCTCCTTTCCTCCGGCGTGTTGGGGCCGCGTGGGCTTGCCCATTGTGTGCGGGCGTGGGGTGCCGCGGTGTGGCGGCGTGCAGCCTCCTGGCGGGCGTGTTGTGGCATGGACGGCTGCAGGCGGAGGTGCGCGCCTCGACGCGGCGACCGATCTGGCTGGCAGGCGGCGCGGGCCGCGGCGGTGCTAGCCGGTGGACTCTGCTCCCCTTCCGGTGGCAGATGACGTGGGCGGTGGTGGTGCTCTGCCCTGCGTGCGAGCTCATCCTGGGCGACACCTGGGCAAGGCGGCAGAGCGCACATGAAGGGGCTGCATGTAGCGCGGCGGCCAGGTCTCTTCAGGCGGCGCAGGGCGGCGGTGTCGGCCCTCTTCTCCTGGATCTGTTTCGACGGTGTGCGGGGCTGGGCAAGCGCCGGTGGTGCCAGCCGCACGTGTTTCGGGAATGTACTAGATCTAGAGTTTGTGCTCAGGCAGGTCTAGTCGGGGCCCAGCGCGGATCGAAGCTCTTGCTTCGGGTAGGAGAGGTTGGGTGTGGCCAGGGATGTGCTCGCGGGGATGTGCAGGCTCCCTTCGCGGGTATGGTACTCAATGGTGGTGGTCGTGTTACTAGTATTGATCGGCGCTAGTGACCACAGACATGGGGTCGTGTGAGCTCGCCTGGCCATGGGCATGGGGCAGGCTCGCCGACGGCCGTCGGCAGTCTCAGAGTTGTGTCCTCCCAGTCCATTAGGTATTGGCGTGGGACGCAGGTGTGGGTGCCTCCTACGGTGGAGGCGCCTACCCAGACTCAGGGACTGATGCGGGGCTAGGAGTTGACAGACTGGTGTTGCTCTTCCTATCGTGGTTGTGTGCGGCGTGAGGTGCGCGACCAACTGTATCTGGCGACAGGGATGCCGGGGCGGCGGCCTCGGATGGCGGTTCACATGCTTGCTCGCTCGTTGTCGGGCAGCATTGCGCTGATGGTGGCTCACCTCCCGGGTTGTGGGGGCAACGGAAGATGGTGCGACGGGTAGCCCAGATGTGCTCTCTCTCTCTCCCGGAGGGTGGCGTCTTGATCCGGATATGGGGAGCCGACATCGTCGTGCTCCTCCTAGCGGCCTCATAGTGACAAGGTTGAGTGGCTGAGCGAAAGCTCTGTGCGTTGGCGCCAACGATGGCGACATCCGTGGGTGCTGTGCTCTTTCTAAAGAAGTCGTTATGGTTTTTCTCGTCGTACCAGGGCTCCAGGTGAAGACCTTTGTCCGGTGGACTCGGCGGCGCCGATGCTATACGTCATTTTCCCTTTTGAGGGTGTTGACGTGGAGCTTAGATATGCCAGGTTGTAGCGTGGGGATGTTTAGCTCGTCCGGTGCATGTTACCGAACTTGCCGCCAGATCAGCACGGCGGTTGTGCCTCTTGCAGAAAAAAATACC
>NC_041390.1:497312296-497425285 GCF_002162155.2 Triticum dicoccoides | reverse complement strand
CAGCAACTGGCTGTCCCCACTTCCAGTACCACGCGCTACCCGCGCAACCATAGTTGTAGCACACCGCAGCCGGCTCTAGCAAAAAAAAGCATGGTTGTAGCATCAGTACAAACAGTTCCTGTATCTCAGGCCATCGATGTATTGTGCCGCAACCTGCTCCAGCAAAAATTGATGTGGGATATAGCAAATTATGTCGTTGGATGCAGCTCCTCCGCGCCTACTTTCGACTGGTTCCGGCAAAAAAACGCCAACAATAGCAAATTGAAGCATCGGTTGTAGCATTTCTCATAGTTGTAGCTCCGCCGCGCGACGGTCATAGCCGACGCTCGTGCTGGTTCCAAGAAAAATTGATGACAAATGTAGCAAAAAATTTCACTGGATACAGCTGATTCCCATCACATAGTCTTCTCCCATGTAGCAAGAGCAAAGGTTGATTCCAGCAAAAACAATTCATAGCGGCCATGCCGTCGCCGCCGAGCACTATCATCTCCCTGTTGCGGGAAAAATGCAATTAGGTTCCAGCAAAAATCAAACATAGTTCCAGCAAAAACAAATCAAAAAAATTGCAACTTATTATTCTCCGCCACCGCCATTGCCGCCAACCACCATCTTGCCGACTGAAGCAAAAAATCCCACTGGAGGAGTTCAACGCCGCACATTGTTGGTTTCCCGCATACTAGCACTAGATGGGGGGTGTGGTGATGTAGCAGCGCTGCCATGGTGATGAGCTGTACTGCTGTAGGTGCGCCGACGCGGAGGAGACGGGGAGGTCTGAAGAAAGAAGAGGAGGCGAGCTCGGTGGAGAAATCAGAGACGCAAGTCAGATAAAGGAACAAGTGGATGAGGTTGCAAGATAAGAGATAAGGAAAGAAAAAAAGAAAAGCGATGCAGCTTGGCCAGCATGACCTGGCATGTGTGCGCAACTCCAACACGCATAGCGAGCGAGACGGCCGGCCGAAGTTTTGATCGGCTTGCTGATTGTAAACATTTCACTTTCTTTATAAAACGGGCGAAAACCTTTTTTGAGAGATCATCATTTATCAAGACATAGCTGCCACTCTCGATCTCGCCTAGCATGACACGCTAGTTGCTGCAAACCCACCACAACGTCGCAGCCCATGCCGGCCCGCTGTCCCAACTCGTTTCGTCCAGGTAAACGGCGACTGTAAAAATCAAGTGGCCCAAGTGCCCAACGAAGGAGACGCCCATGAAAACTGTAACCGGCCCAAACGAACGCGTGGAAGGTGATGCGAAATCACTAATTAAAGCATCATGTTTCTCAAAAAAACTAATTAAAGCATCGTTAATAGTACAACCGACTGCTGGCTATATAAGGTTGCTATGTCCTATTGCTAAGTTTATAGCCGACAAATATAATAGTTAGATGTAAATAAATACTATTTCTTTGATACATGACCCATTTCACACTCTCATAAAGTCTTTAGAAGCACGTGCTATAACCGGTTGTTAGTTGTAGCCCGTTTGTCTTCTCTCTTCTCTTCTCTCTCTTTCAACTAAGCACAAATTTATTATTTTAAGTCTTATATCCCGTCTATGTCATCTTATTATACTTGCTCTTAAGGAGCATTCTTTGCAAAGGTCACTCTCACGGTGTGCCACTTGTCGTAACCTGAGAATTTTCCCTTTCTTGAAAATCCGTTTATTCAAAATATTTTATCTTTTAAATTGTGCGTCCAAATCTCAAACCATTTTTTTCGTCAGATTCCTCGAGTCGAGATCTTTAAAACTAATCCCATGGTAATAGCTTTTGAGGAACTATTTTTGCATGAAAGAAACAGGATGAATAATCCTAATCGAGAGCATGCTTTTTCCTTTCTAAACGTGTACCTCCACGAGAAGTAAACCCATGCCTCTCGCGAAAGGAAAAGAAAAAAAAAACAATTTCTGAGAGGCACGATCATGCCTCTCACGAAAGCAAACCCGTGCCTCTCATGAAAGAAAGAAAAAAAAATATGTTTTTCCCGTTTACGAGAGGAATGACCATGCCTCTCACGGGAGCAAAATCATGCCTCTCGCGGAAGAAAAAATACAATTTTTTTTTCGTTTCCAAAAGACACAGTCGTGCTTCTTGCGGAAGCAACTCGGTGCCTCTGGCAAAAGTAAAAAAAACACGTTTTCTTCGTTTCCGAGAGGCACGACCATGCCTCCCGCGGAAGCAAAAATACGTGTTTTCCTCGCAATTCCTTTTGACTTTTTTTTCCAAAGTTAGGAAAGAACGGTGAAAAATGAAAAACCTAAAAGCCGAAAAAACCTCAAAAAAAAAACTATCTAAAAAGTTGATAACACGTCCGAAAGAGAAATGAAGGGAGCGTGTCAAGTGGCGCGCTCTCAGCCACCCCTAAGTGACTCTTTGGGAGGCTTCCAAAGCAGCGCTGCTTCGCTAGTTGCTCCTTAAAATCTAAGAAAAACTGCAACCTGGTTGGTGTTTGTATGTCGGTACCGGGGCCGGTCTCTTTAATGTGCTCGACTTCATTATGTA
The DNA here is from genome assembly GCF_002162155.2 of Triticum dicoccoides. Lineage (NCBI taxonomy): Eukaryota > Viridiplantae > Streptophyta > Magnoliopsida > Poales > Poaceae > Triticum > Triticum dicoccoides. The sequence goes on along the minus strand of NC_041390.1, from coordinate 497,422,785 downwards.
TTTTTTGTGGAAGAAAAAAAATTGGCGCAATGTATTTTGGTGTGAAAATGACCAATCGACAGGGATATGTCCTCCCCCTCAAAATAAATAAATAAATAAAATAAAAGACAAGGACATGTCTTCTGTATAATGTACAGGCACTGTATTCTGCTATAATGGTGCATTTTGCTCACAAGTCCATCGGAAAAATGCACGTGTGTATGCAACCTTGGCGTTCTTTCTATTTGCATGGCTAGTCCTTGACTTCGACAAAGGCAAAAAATCACCCCGTTTCCAAGGAGGTTTGTCTCCATAGTCCCTGCAACTCACCACGTTGTGGATTTATACATGTTGAAGTTAAATTTCAGAGAGATACCCTCCATCGAGTGTTTGACCTTGATGAAATCCCTTTCTATATGACATGGTTGATACAACACGTTTGGCTAAACCCCCACTACATATTACAACAAGTTTTTAACCTGCAATTTGCACGCTAATTCAACAGCATTGGTAAAAGATCAAGCAATGCAAGCATTCCAAATTTCCAATTGCCAATGCTACCATGCACGCGTTGTTTAGAGTCATGCACAATGCATGTAACCGCAACAAGACAAGGAGCCGACTGAGTTCTACAAGCCAAATCACTCATATTCTAAACGGTTTGCTTACCAGTAGTAGTAACCAGAACACCAATGGCTCCGAGAAGGGGGGAAATCACATAGAATATGGAGAGCTCGAGCCCATGAGGCCGGCGGTGCTGCTCGTTATAATATGAGATCTCTTACAATATCAGGGGACCATGCCACCATATATGCGCCTGCTTTTGCTCGGCCACCCGATTAGCCACATAAGCACTCAAAGGAGCCAAGCTCTAGATTTGTTGCAACTTGAACCAGTTGCCTAACCACCTTTTTATTGTTCTCCTACACAAGGATCGACCGCTTATATATTGGCACTTCCCGGCTTTTAGCAGAACCTCCAGCTTTAATTAGTTCTTGTTCTAGCACTGGTTTGTTCCTTTTCAGAAAGGGGTGATGGAGGATGAGCACATCACCAGGGCATAAAAATTTCTATGATTCTTGATGTCTTGTTTTTGTTTTATCATATATTAAATTAAACGCTATTAATTGTACCCCGCAAAAAAAACGCTATTAATTGTAGTCCTTTTGTCACTATTTGTTCACATTTTTTTTTTCAATTTAACGAGATTGCATCAGTACTAGTAGCATGAAAGTACTAGCACGAAAGCACTAACAATGGTGATTTCACTTTGTATTCGTTCACTAAACAAACATCAATCTCCCTGTTGTCACCCAACCCATGACGGGCCCAGAGATCAAAATTTGCCGGGGCGACGTCGAACAATGGAGCTCGATGATGCTGCGCCCGCTGGTCGACATGCAAGGGAGGTAGCATGCTCTGTTGCCGGAGACATGGGGCAGCCGCCACTGCTCGCTCTAATGGTGGATCCGCCACTAACCTATCCATGCACAAAAAAGTAAAAGCACGTACAATACAATTAGTAACGCCACAAAGGATGAATACGGGTTGGAATACTGAGAAATAAAAATGATGTTTATCTTCTCTTATATTGTTGGGAATATGAGTAAATTACTACAAGATTCAATCCGAATAAGCAGAAAATAAAGCATGACATCAATAGCAGAGATTAAACTAATCATGCGAAGTAGCATAGTAGATGAACAGATCACATTTAGGGCACATACTAGAAACATAAATTCTACCACGATCTCGAACAAGAAGGATAGAATCACATATGGTGCAGCGGGAGCAGCACCGCCGGCGTTGACGTTATCGCCCATGTCGTCGAGGATGAGATTGCCGAGGTCGGGGAAGAAGTCGTCGTTGGTGAAGTCGTCGCTGCCAGCAGTCGCGCGAGTGCACTCCCCAAAAACCTGATCGCCCCTCTCCAGGATCACGAGAGGCGGGGTTCTAGAGGCCTGTTGTTCCTTCTCGCGGTGCACGCCGAAATGAGGGATGGAGAAGACTTGCGTGACGGCGCAATGATCTGGAACGGTGGTGCGAAACCATGCGAAGTGGCGGCAGCTAGGGTAAACGTCTGCCTGACTATATAGTGCGGGCCGGGTAGGGCGTGGGAGTAAACCCCGCAACCCGCGGTGCGGCGCGTCGTGACGAGGCGTGGCCTGGTGTGGCGAGGCGAGCGAGGAGGAGGAACGCGCGTGTAGGTCTCCTCTTCTCATGCTCATACAAGTGGTAGAAGAGCTCACCTTGTAAGTGGTAGAAGAGCTCACCTTGTAAAAAGATGCAAGTCTCACTCACTCCACTCACATGTGTGCATGAATGAGTCAAGAGAATTTCAGAATTTTAGTTGGGCTTTGGGCCAAAGGCCTACTTAGCAAAATTCCAACAATCCCTCACAAAGTCTCATTGGCACATCTCATCATTTAGTTCCAAAACATTGTTTGTATGCCGGTGCTCAGTGGATACTGTAAAGTTGAACTTCCACTCAGAGATTTATGCTACACTAGATCACAACTTGAATAGTGGACTATGCCTTAAACTACAAGTTTTCCGCGAGACTAGTTTCACACAAATTCTTGACCGATACTGGGATGCCGCAAGGCTCCCCCGTAGGTGGAGCGTATACGTCATACTCCAGGGTCTTTCATAAATTTATTAGATAACACCCAATTCTCATAGACTGTGACGCTAACTGTCAAATTCATATATGTGTGTTCCTCAGGAGATACTCTGCAGGACAACATCTCTGCTTACTCAAATAAGCCAGTCGGAACACATTAAGATAAATATCAACCTGCCGTGCAGTTCAGGAGAGTATTGCATCTTCACGGAGTGGGATAATTAATATAGGGATACTCTCTTCCCAGCTGGCCAACAGTTTATCTCCCACTTCTACTTCACGGGATCTCCGGTCACATAGAGTGGGTTACCACTATGGACAACTCATGCGGTGGGTCTCAAACCCATCTCATCGACGCATTATCTATTACATTACGTGATAGACCCTTTATGAAGGGATCTGCCAAGTTTTTCGATGTTTGGATATAATCCAACGTAATAACTTCGGAGTTCCTTAATGTCGCTTGAAGCTATGTCGGTATTTCCCCAAAGAGGAAGGGATGATGCAGCACAACGGCGGTAGGTATTCCCCTCAGATATGAAACCAAGGTTATCGAACCAATAGGAGAACCAAGCAACACAACGTAAACAGCACCTGCACACAAATAACAACTTCTCGCAACCCGACGTGTTAAAGGGGTTGTCAATCCCTTCCAGGGTACCGCGCCTCAAGATAGGCAAACAGACGTGAGGTAAATGTTGGAAATATGCCCTAGAGGCAATAATAAAAGTATTATTATTATATTTCCTTGTTCATGATAATTGTCTTTTATTCATGCTATAACTGTATTATCCGGAAATCGTAATACACGTGTGAATACATAGACCACAATATGTCCCTAGTGAGCCTCTAGTTGACTAGCTCGTTGTGATCAACAGATAGTCATGGTTTCCTGGCTATGGACATTGGATGTCGTTGATAACGGGATCACATCATTAGGAGAATGATGTGATGGACAAGACCCAATCCTAAGCCTAGCACAAAAGATCGTGTAGTTCGTTTGCTAGAGCTTTGCCAATGTCAAGTATCTCTTCCTTTGACCATGAGATCGTGTAACTCCTGGATATCGTAGGAGTGCTTTGGGTGTATCAAACGTCACAACGTAACTGGGTGACTATAAAGGTGCACTACAGGTATCTCCGAAAGTATCTATTGTTTTATGCGGATCGAGACTGGGATTTGTTACTCCGTGTAAACGGAGAGGTATCTTTGGGCCCACTCGGTAGAACATCATCATATGCGCAATGTGACCAAGGAGTTGATCACGGGATGATGTGTTACAGAACGAGTAAAGTGACTTGCCGGTAACGAGATTGAACAAGGTATCGGTATATCGACGATCGAATCTCGGGCAAGTAAAATACCGCTAGACAAAGGGAATTGTATACGGGATCGATTGAGTCCTTGACATCGTGGTTCATCCGATGAGATCATCGTGGAACATGTGGGAGCCAACATGGGTATCCAGATCCCGCTGTTGGTTATTGACCGGAGAACGTCTCGGTCATGTCTGCATGTCTCCCGAACCCGTAGGGTCTACACACTTAAGGTTCGATGACACTAGGGTTATAAAGGAAGCTTGTATGTGGTTACCGAATGTTGTTCGGAGTCCCGGATGAGATCCCGGACGTCACGAGGAGTTCCGGAATGGTCCGGAGGTAAAGATTTATATATAGGAAGTCCTGTTTCGGCCATCGGGACAAGTTTCGGGGTCATCGGTATTGTACCGGGACCACCGGAAGGGTCCCGGGGGCCCACCGGGTGGGGCCACCTGCCCCGGGGGGCCACATGGGCTGTAGGGGGTGCGCCTTGGCCTACATGGGCCAAGGGCACCAGCCCCAAGAGGCCCATGCGCCTAGGGAACCCTAGAGGGAAGAGTCCTCAAGGGGGAAGGCACCTCCGAGGTGCCTTGGGGAGGATGGACTCCTCCCCCCCTCTTGGCCGCCGCACCAGATGCCATCTGGAGGCTGGCCGCCGCCCCTTGGGGTGGGAAACCCTAAAGGGGGGCGCAGCCCTCCCCTCCCCCTATATATATTGAGGCATGGGGCTGCCCATAACACATGATTTGATCTCTCGTTGGTGCAGCCCTGCCCCTCTCCCTCCTCCTCTTCTCCCATGGTGCTTGGCGAAGCCCTGCGGGATTGCCACGCTCCTCCACCACCACCACGCCGTTGTGCTGCTGTTGGATGGAGTCTTCCTCAACCTCTCCCTCTCTCCTTGCTGGATCAAGGCGTGGGAGACGTCACCGGGCTGTACGTGTGTTGAACGCGGAGGTGCCGTCCGTTCGGCACTTGATCATCGGTGATCTGAATCACGACGAGTACGACTCCATCAACCCCGTTCACTTGAACGCTTCCGCTTAGCAATCTACAAGGGTATGTAGATGCACTCTCCTTCTACTCATTGCTGGTCTCTCCATAGATAGATCTTGGTGACGCGTAGGAAAATTTTGAATTTCTGCTACGTTCCCCAACAGTGGCATCATGAGCTAGGTCTATTGCGTAGATTCTTTGCACGAGTAGAACACAAAGTAGTTGTGGGCGTTGATGTTGTTCAATATGCTTACCGTTACTAGTCCAATCTTGTTTCGACGGTATTGTGGGATGAAGCGGCCCGGACCGACCTTACACGTACTCTTACGTGAGACAGGTTCCACCGATTGACATGCACTTGGTGCATAAGGTGGCTAGCGGGTGCCAGTCTCTCCCACTTTAGTCGGAACGGATTCGATGAAAAGGGTCCTTATGAAGGGTAAATAGCAATTGGCATATCACGTTGTGGTCTTGCGTAGGTAAGAAACGTTCTTGCTAGAAACCCATAGCAGCCACGTAAAACATGCAACAACAATTAGAGGACGTCTAACTTGTTTTTGCAGGGTATGCCATGTGATGTGATATGGCCAAGAAGAATGTGATGAATGATATGTGATGTATGAGATTAATCATGTTCTTGTAATAGGATTCACGACTTGCATGTCGATGAGTATGACAACCGGCAGGAGCCATAGGAGTTGTCTTTATTTTTTGTATGACCTGCGTGTCATTGAAGAACGCCATGTAACTTACTTTACTTTATTGCTAAACGCGTTAGCCATAGAAGTAGAAGTAGTCGTTGGCGTGACAACTTCATGAAGACACGATGATGGAGATCATGATGATGGAGATCATGGTGTCATGCCGGTGACAAGATGATCATGGAGCCCCGAAGATGAAGATCAAAGGAGCTATATGATATTGGCCATATCATGTCACTACTCTATTTGATTGCATGTGATGTTTATCATGTTTATGCATCTTGTTTGCTTAGAACGACGGTAGTAAATAAGATGATCCCTTACAAAATTTCAAGAAGTGTTCTCCCCTAACTGTGCACCGTTGCTACAGTTCGTCGCTTCTAACCACCACGTGATGATCGGGTGTGATGGATTCTTACGTTCACATACAACGGGTGTAAGACAGTTTTACACAGCGAAAACACTTAGGGTTAACTTGACGAGCCTAGCATGTGCAGACATGGCCTCGGAACACGGAGACCGAAAGGTCGAGCATGAGTCGTATAGTAGATACGATCAACATGAAGATGTTCACCGATGATAACTAGTCCGTCTCACGTGATGATCGGACACGGGCTAGTTGACTCGGATCATGTAATCACTTAGATGACTAGAGGGATGTCTATCTGAGTGGGAGTTCATAAGATGAACTTAATTATCCTGAACATAGTCAAAAGACCTTTTGCAAATTATGTCATAGCTCGCGCTATAGTTCTACTGTTTAGATATGTTCCTAGAGAAAATTATAGTTGAAAGTTGATAGTAGCGATTATGCGATCAGTAGAAAGCTTATGTCCTTAATGCACCGCTCAGTGTGCTGAACCCCAAACGTCGTTTGTGGATGTTTCGAACATCGAACATACACGTTTTGATAACTACGATAGTTCAGTTAAATGGTTTAAGTAGAGGCACCAAAGACGTTTTCGAAACGTCGCAGAACATATGAGATGTTTCGAGGGCTGAAATTGGGATTTCAGGCTCGTGCCCACGTCAAGAGGTATAAGACCTCCGACGATTTTCTTAGCCTGCAAACTAAGGGAGAAAAGCTCAATCGTTGAGCTTGTGCTCAGATTGTCTGAGTGCAACAATCACTTGAATCGAGTGGGAGTTGATCTTCCAGATGAGATAGTGATGTTTCCCCAAAGTCATTGCCACCAAGCTGCTAGAGCTTCGTGATGAACTATAACATATCAGGGATAGATATGATGATCCTTGAGATATTCGTGATGTTTGACATCGCGAAAGTATAAATCAAGAAGGAGCATCAATTGTTTCAAGAAGGGCAAGGGAAAGAAGGGATACTTCATGAAACGGCAAATCAGCTGCTGCACCAATGAAGAAACCCGAGGTTGAACCCAAACCCGAGACTAAGTGATTCTGTAATAAAGGGAACAACCACTGGAGCAGGATTACCCTAGATACTTGGTAGATGAGAAGGCTGGCAAGGTCGATAGAAGTATATTGGATATACATTATGTTAATGTGTACTTTACTAGTACTCCTAGTAGCACCAGGGTACTAGATACCGGTTCGATTGCTAAGTGTTAGTAACTCGAAATAAAAGCTACGGAATAAAACGGAGACTAGCTAAAGGTGAGCTGACAATATGTGTTGGAAGTGTTTCCAAGTTTGATGTGATCTAACATCGCACGCTCCCTCTACCATCAAGATTAGTATTAAACCTGAATAAGTGCTCTTGCACCTAAAGGAATGGTTTATTGAATCTTGATCGTAGGGATACACATTTTCATGCCAAAAGATATAAGATAGTAATGATAGTACCACTTACTTGTGGCACTGCCATGTAAGTCATAATGGTATAAAACGCATGAAGAAGCTCCATGTTGATGGATCTTTGGACTCACTCATTTTTGAAAAGTTTGAGACATGCGAACCATGTCTATTGGTATATATGCATGAAGAAGCTCCATGCAAATGGACCATTCGGACTCACTTGATTTTGAATCACTTGAGATATGCAAATCATACCACATAGGCAAGATGACTGAAAAGCCTCGGTTTCAATAAGATGGAACAAGATAGCAACTTGTTGGAAGTAACACATTTTGATGTGTGCAGTCCAATGAGTGCCGAGGCATGCAGTGAATATCGTTATGTTCTTACTTCACAGATGATTCGAGTAGATGTTGAGAATATTTACTTGATGAAACACAAGTCTGAATTATTGAATGGTTCAAGTAATTTCAGAGTGAAGTAGCAGATCATTGTGACAAGAGGATAAAATGTCTATGATATGATCATAGAGATGAATATCTGAGTTACGAGTTTTGGCACACAATTAAGACATTGTGGAAATTGTTTCGCAATTAATACCGCCTGGAATACCATAATGTGATGGTGTGTCCGAACATCATAGTTGCACCCTATTGGATATGGTGCATACCATGATGTCTCTTATCGAATTACCACTATCGTTCGTGGGTTAGGCATTAGAGACAACCACATTCACTTTAAATAGGGCACCACGTAATTCCGATGAGATGACACCGTATGAATTATGGTTTAGAGAAACCTAAGTTGTCGTTTCTTAAAGGTTTGGGGCTGCGACGCTTATGTGAAAAAGTTTCAGGATTAAGCTCGAACCCAAAGCGGATAAAATGCATCTTCATAGGACACCCAAAACAGTTGGGTATACCTCCTAATTCAGATCCGAAAGCAATATGGATTGTTTCTTGAATCGGGTCCTTTCTCGAGGAAAGGTTTCTCTCGAAAGAGTTGAGTGGGAGGATGGTGGAGACTTGATGAGGTTATTGAACCGTCTCTTCAACTAGTGTCTGGCAGGGCACAGGAAGTTGTTCCTGTGGCACCTACACCAATTGAAGTGGAAGCTTATGATATTGATCATGAAACTTCGGATCAAGTCACTACCAAACCTCGTAGGACGACAAGGACACGTACTACTTCGGAGTGGTAAGGTGATCCTATCTTGGAAGTCATGTTGCTGGACAACAATGAACCTACGAGCTATGGAGAAGCAATGGTGGGCCCGGATTCCGATAAATGGCTCGAGGCCATAAAATCCGAGAACGGATCCATGACTTTGGAAGAAATACTTGATGGTCGTAAGGCCATTGGGTACGGATGGATTTTAAAAGGAAGACAGACAATGATGGTAAGAATTACCATTAAGAAAGCTCGACTTGTCGTTAAGATATTTTCTGACAAGTTCAAGGAGTTGATTACGGTGAGGTTTTCTCACTCGTAGCGATGCTAAGAGTCTGTTGGAATTGGATTAGCAGTTACTGCATGATTGATGAAATCTTGCATATAGGATGTCAAAACATTGTTTCCTCGACGTTATACTTGAGGAAAGGTTGTATGTGATACAACCGGAAGGTTTTGTCAATCCCAAAAGATGCTAATAAGTATGCAAAGCTCCAGCAATCCTTCTAAGGACTGGAGTGAGCATCTCGGAGTTGGAATGTGTGCTTTGATGATGATCAAAGATTTTGGGTTTGTACAAAGTTTACGAGAAACTTGTATTTCCAAAGAAGTGAGTGGGAGCACTATAGAATTTCTGATGAATACATGTTGATCAGAAATGATGTAGAATTTCTGGAAAGCATATAGGGTTATTTTGAAAGTGTTTTTCAATAGAAAGCCTGGATTAAGCTATTTGAACATTGAGCATCAAGATCTATAAGGATAGATCAAAATGCTTAATAATACTTTCAAATGAGCACATACCTTGACATGATCTTGAAGGTGTTCAAGATGGACCAGTCAAAGAAGGAGTTCTTGCCTGAGTTGTAAGGTACTAAGTTAAGACTTAAAGCTCGACCTCGGCAGAATAGAGAGAAAGGACGAAGGTCGTCCCCTATGCTTAAGACATAGGCTCTACAGTATGCCATGCTGAGTACCGCACCTGAAGTGTGCCTTGCCATGAGTCAGTCAAGGGGTACAAGAGTGATCCAAGAATGGCTCACAGGACAGCGGTCAAAGTTATCCTTAGTAACTAGTGGACTAAGGAATTTTCTCGATTATGGAGGTGGTAAAAGAGTTCGTCGTAAAGGTTACAACGATGCAAGCTTGACACCTATCCGGATAGCTCTGAGTAGAGAGACCGGATACATATAATGGAGCAATAATTTAGAATAGCTCCAAGTAGAACAGTTGTTTGGAATAGATCCAAATAGAGCGTGGAAGCTGCATCTAGGAGATGACATAGAGATTTGTAAAGCACACACGGATCTGAAAGGTTCAGACCTGTTGACTAAAACCTCTCTCACAAGCAACATGATCAAACATAAAACTCATTGAGTGTTAATCACATAGTGATGTGAACTAGACTACTGACTCTAGTAAACTCTTGGGTATTAGTCACATGGCGATGTGACCTGTGAGTGTTAATCACATGGCGATGTGGACTAGATTATTGACTCTAGTGCAAGTGGGAGACTGTTGGAAATATGCCCTAGAGGCAATAATAAAAGTATTATTATTATATTTCCTTGTTCATGATAATTGTCTTTTATTCATGCTATAACTGTATTATCCGGAAATCGTAATACACGTGTGAATACATAGACCACAATATGTCCCTAGTGAGCCTCTAGTTGACTAGCTCGTTGTGATCAACAGATAGTCATGGTTTCCTGGCTATGGACATTGGATGTCGTTGATAACGGGATCACATCATTAGGAGAATGATGTGATGGACAAGACCCAATCCTAAGCCTAGCACAAAAGATCGTGTAGTTCGTTTGCTAGAGCTTTGCCAATGTCAAGTATCTCTTCCTTTGACCATGAGATCGTGTAACTCCTGGATATCGTAGGAGTGCTTTGGGTGTATCAAACGTCACAACGTAACTGGGTGACTATAAAGGTGCACTACAGGTATCTCCGAAAGTATCTATTGTTTTATGCGGATCGAGACTGGGATTTGTTACTCCGTGTAAACGGAGAGGTATCTTTGGGCCCACTCGGTAGAACATCATCATATGCGCAATGTGACCAAGGAGTTGATCACGGGATGATGTGTTACGGAACGAGTAAAGTGACTTGCCGGTAACGAGATTGAACAAGGTATCGGTATACCAACGATCGAATCTCGGGCAAGTAAAATACCGCTAGACAAAGGGAATTGTATACGGGATCGATTGAGTCCTTGACATCGTGGTTCATCCGATGAGATCATCGTGGAACATGTGGGAGCCAACATGGGTATCCAGATCCCGCTGTTGGTTATTGACCGGAGAACGTCTCGGTCATGTCTGCATGTCTCCCGAACCCGTAGGGTCTACACACTTAAGGTTCGATGACGCTAGGGTTATAAAGGAAGCTTGTATGTGGTTACCGAATGTTGGTCGGAGTCCCGGATGAGATCCCGGACGTCACGAGGAGTTCCGGAATGGTCCGGAGGTAAAGATTTATATATAGGAAGTCCTGTTTCGGCCATCGGGACAAGTTTCGGGGTCATCGGTATTGTACCGGGACCACCGGAAGGGTCCCGGGGGCCCACCGGGTGGGGCCACCTGCCCCGGGGGGCCACATGGGCTGTAGGGGGTGCGCCTTGGCCTACATGGGCCAAGGGCACCAGCCCCAAGAGGCCCATGCGCCTAGGGAACCCTAGAGGGAAGAGTCCTCGAGGGGGAAGGCACCTCCGAGGTGCCTTGGGGAGGATGGACTCCTCCCCCCCTCTTGGCCGCACCCCTTTCTTGGAGTAGGGGGCAAGGCTGCGCCTCCCCCCTCTCCCCTGCCCCTATATATAGTGGAGGGGAGGGAGGGCATCTAGACCTGAGCCCTTGGCGCCTCCCTCCCTCCCGTGACACCTCCTCCTCTCCCGTAGGTGCTTGGCGAAGCCCTGCAGGATTGCCACGCTCCTCCATCACCACCACGCCGTTGTGCTGCTGCTGGATGGAGTCTTCCTCAACCTCTCCCTCTCTCCTTGCTGGATCAAGGCGTGGGAGACATCGTCGAGCTGTACGTGTGTTGAACGCGGAGGTGCCGTCCGTTCGGCACTAGGATCATCGGTGATCTGAATCACGACGAGTACGACTCCATCAACCCCGTTCACTTGAACGCTTCCGCTTAGCGATCTACAAGGGTATGTAGATGCACTCTCCTTTCTACTCGTTGCTGGTCTCTCCATAGATAGATCTTGGTGATACGTAGGAAAATTTTTGAATTTCTGCTACGTTCCCCAACAGTAAATTTGTAGTAGATTGATAGATCGAACGCCAAATAAATAAATAAGAATAAATTACAGCAAAGTATTTTTGGGTTTTTGTTTAATAGATCTGAAAATAAAAGCAAGGAAAAATAGATCGCAAAGGCAAATATATGAGGAAGAAGACCCGAGAGCCGTAGGTTTCACTAGTGGCTTCTCTCGAGAAAAATAGCAAACGGTGGGTGAACAAATTACTGTTGGGCAATTGATAGAACTTCAAATACTCATGATGATATCCAGGCAATGATCATTATATAGGCATCACGTCCAAGATTAGTAGACCAACTCCTGCCTACATCTACTACTATTACTTCACACATCGACCACTATCCAACATGCATCTAGTGTATTAAGTTCGTGGAGAAACGAAGTAATACAATAAGAACGATGACATCATGTAGACAAGATCTATCTATGTAGAGATAGACTCCATCGTTTTATCCTTAGTAGCAATGATACATACGTGTTGTTTCTCTTTCTGTCAGTGGGATCAAGCACCGTAAGATTGAACCCACTACAAAGCACATCTTCCCATTGCAAGATAAATAGATCAAGTTGGTCAAACAAAACCCAAATATCAGAGAAGAAATACGAGGCTATAAGCAATCATGCATAAAATAGATCAAAGAAACTCAAATACTTTCATGGATATAAAAAGATAGATCTGATCATAAACTCAAAGTTCATCGGATCCCAACAAACACACTGCAAAAGAGTTACATCATATGGATCTCCAAGAGACCATTGTATTGAGAATCAAAAGAGAGAGAGGAAGACATCTAGCTACTAACTACGAACCTGAAGGTCTACAAAGAACTACTCACGCATCATCGGAGAGGCACCAATGGAGGTGGTGAACCCCATCCGAGATGGTGTCTAGATTGGATCTGGTGGTTCTGGACTCTGCGGCAGCTGGATGAATATTTCGTCGACTCTCCTAGGGTTCTGGAAATATTAGGGTATTTATAGAGCAAAGAGGCAGTCCAGGGGGCACCCGAGGTGGGCACAACCCACCAGGGCGCGCCTGAGCCTCCTGGCGCGCCCTGGTGGGTTGTGCCCCTCTCGAGGCACCCCCTAAGCACAGCCAGAGCCCGTTGTGTTCCTTCTGGCCCATAAAAAGTCTCCGTAAAGTTTCGGGGCATTTGGACTCCGTCTGATATTGATTTTCTGCTATGTAAAAAACATGGCAACTGGCAGTTGGCACTATGTCAATAGCTTAGTACCAAAAAATGATATAAAATGATTATGAAACATCCAAGATTGATAATATAACAGCATGGAACAATAAAAAATTATAGATACGTTGGAGCGTATCAACATCCCCAAGCTTAACTCCTACTCGTCCTCGAGTAGGTAAGTGATAAAAACAGAATTTTTGATGTGGAATGTTGCCTAACATGTCATATCATATTTCTTTTCTTTATAGCATGGACATTTGGACTTTTAGTTATTCAAAGAAATAGTCTAGTTTTGACATGATAATTTAGATACTCAAGCATATCAACAAGCAACCATGTCTTTCAAAATATCAACGCTAAAAATCAGTTATCCCTAGCCCGTCATGCTCAACCATTGATCCATTCAATGAAACACATTCGAATATTAGCTATACACAATACTTAAGTACGATCATATTGCCTCCTAGTTAGTGCTTTTATAAGAGAAGATGGAGACTCAAAATAAAAATTGCATAAAGTAAAAGAAAGGCCCTTCGCAGAGGGAAGTAGGGATTTGTAGAGGTGCCAGAGCTTAAAGCGAAAAACTTAGAGATAAAAACATTTTGGGAGGTGTATCCATCCCACCAACGAAAACGACTTAGAGTTCCCAATACTTTCCATGCATAGATATATCATAGGCGGTTCCCAAACAGAAAATAAAGTTTATTCCTTTTTCCACCATACTTTCACTTTCCATGGCTAACCGTATCCACGGGTGCCCTCCATACCAACACTTTCCAAGGAATTGATTATTTGACAACATAAAGTAAAATCATTTTTGCATTTCGGGACTGGGCATCCCTAATACAAACATAAAGGGTTACGTTGACGCTAGCTTTGACATAGATCTGGATGACTCCAAGTCACAAACTGGATACATGTACATTTTGAATGGTGGGGCAGTCAACTGGTGAAGTTGCAAGCAGAGCGTCGTGGCATGATCTACATGTGAAGCGGAGTACATAGTTGCTTCGTAAGCAGCACAGGAAGGAGTTTGGATGAAGGAGTTTATCACCGACCTAGGAGTAATTCCCAATGCGTCGGGCCTGATGACTCTCTTATATGACAACACTGGAGCTATTGCCATTGCCAAGGAGCCCAGGTTTCACAAGAAGACCAAGCACATCAAGCGTCGCTTCAACTCCATTTGTGAATATATTCAAGATGGAGACATAGATATTTGTAAAGTACATACGGATCTGAATGTCGCAGATCCGTTGACTAAACCTCTTTCACGAGCAAAACATGATCAGCACCAGAACTCTATGGGTGTTCGATTCATCACAATGTAACTAGATTATTGACTCTAGTGCAAGTGGGAGACTGTTGGAAATATGCCTTAGAGGCAATAATAAAATGGTTATTATTATATTTCCTTGCTCATGATAATTGTATATTGTTCATTCTATAATTGTATTCATCGGAAACTGTAATACATGTGTGAATACATAGACCACAACATGTCCCTAGTGAGCCTCTAGTTGCCTAGCTCATTGATCAATAGATGGTTGTGGTTTCCTGGCCATGGACATTGGGTGTCGTTTATAACAGGATCACATCATTAGGAGAATGATGTGATGGACAAGACCCAATCCTAAGCATAGCACAAGATCGTGTAGTTCATTTGCTAGAGCTTTTCTAATGTCAAGTATCATTTCCTTAGACCATGAGATTGTGCAACTCTCGGATGCAGTAGGAATGCTTTGTGTATATCAAATGTCACAACGTAACTGGGTGACTATAAAGGTGCACTACAGGTATCTCCGAAAGTGTCTGTTGGGTTGGCACGCATCGATACTGGGATTGTCACTCCGTATGACGGAGAGGTATCTCTGGGACCACTCGGTAATGCATCATCATAATGAGCTCAATGTTACTAAGGAGTTAGCCACAGGGTCATGCATTATGGAATGAGTAAAGATACTTGCCAGTAACGAGATTGAACAAGGTATGGGGATACCGACGATCGAATCTCGAGCAAGTAGCATACCGATAGACAAAGGAAATTGTATACGGGATTGATTGAATCCCCGACATCGTGGTTCATCCGATGATATCATCGTGGAACATGTGGGAGCCAATATGGGTATCCAAATCCTTCTATTGGTTATTGGCCGGAGAGATGTCTCGGCCATGCCTGCATGGCTCCCGAACCCATAGGGTCTACACACTTAAGGTTCGATGACACTAGAGTTGTAGTGGGAAATTGTATGTGGTTACCGAAAGTTGTTCGGAGTCTCGGATGATATCTCGGACGTCACAAGGAGTTCTGGAATGGTCCAGAGGTGAAGATTTATATATGGGAAATCCAGTTTCAGTCGCCGAAAGGTTTCGGGAGTTATCGGTATTGTACCGGGACCACCGAAAGGTGTCCGAGGGTCCACCGGGTAGGTACACCTGCCCCAGAGGGCTTAGTGGGCTGAATATGGGTGGGGACTAGCCCCTTAGTGGGCTGGTGCGCCCCCAAGGGCCCAAGGCGCCTAGGGTTGAAAACCTTAGGAGGTGGGGGCGCCTCCCACCTGCTTGGGGGGCAAGTCTCCCCCTTGGCCGCCACCCCCCTCTAGATGCATCTAGGGGGGGGGCCTCTCCCCTTCACCCTATAAATAGTGGGGGATGGGAGGGCAGCCGCACCTCAGCCCCTGGCGCAGCCCTTCCCCCTCCAACACCTCATCCTCCTCCATAGTGCTTGGCGAAGCTCTGCTAGAGAACCACGAGCTCCACCACCACACCATCGTGATGCCGGAGTTCTCCCTCAACTTCTCTCCCCTTGCTGGATCAAGAAGAAGGAGACGTCCTCGAGCTGTACATGTGTTGAACGTGGAGGCACCATTTGTTCGGCACTTGGATCAGATCTTCTGCAATTTGAATCGCCGCGAGTACGACTCCATCAACCGCGTTCTTGTAACGCTTCCGCTTAGCGATCTTCAAGGGTATGAAGATGCACTCCCTCTCTCTCGTTGCTAGCATATCCTAGATTGATCTTGGTGACACGTAGGAATTTTTTTGAATTATTACCACGTTCCCCAACACTTGTGATGGCAAATAATAAAAGTGACAGACTGCATAATAAAGGTTGCTATCATAAGGGGCAATATAACGCGACATTCTTTTGCACTAAGAGATTGAGCATACAGCCAAAAAGTGCATGGCAACCTCTGCTTCCCTCTGCGAAGGGCCTATCTTTTACTTTTATGTATTTACTTTTATGCAAGAGTCAAAGTATCCCTCTGTATTCCTTTTTATTTCTCTTTTGGCAAGCACCATGTGACGAGGAAAGATCTAGGCACATATATCCAGCTGGATATGGGTGGGCATGAGTTATTATTGTTGACATCACCATTGAGGTGAATACGTTGGGAGGCGAAACTATAAGCCCCTATCTTTCTGTGTGTCCAATGCTACCTCTTGAGCAGTTGCGTTGGTTTTCCCTTGAAGAGGAAAGTGTGGCGCAGCAAAGTAGCGTAAGTATTTCCCTCAGTTTTTTAGAACCAAGGTATCAATCCAGTAGGAGGCTACACGCGAGTCCCTCACACCTACACAAAACAAATAAATCCTCGCAACCAACGCGATAAGGGGTTGTGAATCCCTACACAGTCACTTACGAGAGTGAGATCTGATAGATATGATAAGATAATATTTTTTTGGTATTTTTATGATAAATATGCAAAGTAAAATAAAAGGCAATGAAAATAACTAAGTGTTGGAAGATTAATATGATGAAGATAGACCCGGGGGCCATAGGTTTCACTAGTGGATTCTCTCAAGAGCATAAGTATTTTACGGTGGGTGAACGAATTACTGTTGAGCAATTGACAGAATTGAGCATAGTTATGAGAATATCTAGGTATGATCATGTATATAGGCATCATGTCCAAGACAAGTAGACCGACTCCTTCCTGCATCTACTACTATTACTCCACACATCGACCGCTATCCAGCATGCATCTAGAGTATTAAGTTCAAGAGAATAGAGTAACGCTTTAAGCAAGATGACATGATGTAGAGGGATAAATTCATGCAATATGATAAATACCCCATCTTGTTATCCTCGATGGCAACAATACAATACGTGCCTTGTTGCCCCTACTGTCATTGGGAAAGGGCATCGTAAGATTGAACCCAAAGCTAAGCACGTCTCCCATTGCAAGAAAGATCAATCTAGTAGGCCAAACCAAACTGATAATTCGAAGAGACTTGCAAAGATAGCCAATCATACATAAAAGAATTCAGAGGAGATTCAAATATTGTTCATAGATAAACTTGATCATAAACCCACAATTCATCGGTCTCAAGAAACACACCGCAAAAGAAGATTACATCGAATAGATCTCCACAAGAGAGGGGGAGAACTTTGTATTGATATCCAAAAAGAGAGAAGAAGCCATCTAGCTAATAACTATGGACCCGTAGGTCTGAGGTAAACTACTCACACTTCATCGGAGAGGCTATGGTGTTGATGTAGAAGCCCTCCATGATCGATTTCCCCTCCGGCGGAGCTCCGGAATAGGCCCTAAGATGGGATCTCGTGGATACATAAAGTTACGGCGGTGGAATTAGGGTGTTGGCTCCGTTTGATATTCCTTTTCTTCGAAACCCTAAAATAGGAAAAAAAAACAACAATTCTGGGCTGGGCCTCCGGTTAGTAGGTTAGTCCCAAAAATAATATAAAAGTGTATAATAAAGCCCAACAATGTCCAAAACAGTAGATAATATAGCATGGAGCAATCAAAAATTATAGATACGTTGGAGACGTATCATCCAATTGAAACTTTATGCTCATGTGTATGTGGTGAGTGTTAGCAATTGTAGAGGGCTATATGATGGTTGAGTATGTGGACTTGCCAAAAGGCTCTGTGATACGTCTCCAACGTATCTATAATTTTTGATTGTTCCATGCTATTATATTATCTGTTTTGGATGTTTAATGGGCTTTAATATGCACTTTTATATTATTTTTGGGACTAACCTATTAACCGAAGGCCCAATACAAATTGCTGTTTTTTTTGCCTATTTCAGTGTTTCGCAGAAAAGGAATATCAAACGGAATCCAAACAGAACGAAACCTTCGCGAGGATCTTTCTTGGAACAAACGTCACCCAGGAGACTTGGAGTACAAGTCTGGAAGTCTGCGAAGCTTCCACGAGGCAGGAGGGCGCGCCTAGAGGGTAGGCGCGCCCCCATCCTCGTGGTCCCCATGGAGCTCCACCGACCTACTTCTTTCGCCTATATATACTCTTATACCCTGAAAGCATCCAGGGAAGCCACGAAACCACTTTTCCACCGCCGCAACCTTCTGTACCCGTGAGATCCCATCTGGGGGCCTTTTCCGGCGATCTTCCGGAGGGGGATTCGATCATGGAGGGCTTCTACATCAACACCATAGCCTCTCCGATGATGTGTGAGTAGTTTACCACAGACCTTCGGGTCCATAGTTATTAGCTAGATGGCTTCTTCTCTCTCTTTGGTTCTCAATACAAAGTTCTCCTTGATGTTCTTGGAGATCTATTCGATGTAATATCTTTTTGCGGTGTGTTTGCCGAGATCCGATGAATTATGGGTTTATGATCAAGATTATCTATGAACAATATTTGATTCTTCTTTGAATTATTATATGCATGATTTGATATCTTTGCAAGTCTCTTTGAATTATCTGTTTAGTTTGGCCTACTATATTGATATTTCTTGCAATGGGAGAAGTGCTTAGCTTTGGGTTCAATCTTGTGGTGTCCTTTCCCAGTGACAGTAGGGGCAGCAAGGCACGTATTGTATTGTTGCCATCAAGGATAAAAAGATGGGGTCTATATCATATTGCTTGAGTTTATCCCTCTACATCATGTCATCTTGCCTAATGTGTTACTCTGTTCTTATGAACTTAATACTCTAGATGCATGCTGGATAGCAGTCGATGTGTGGAGTAATAGTAGTAGATGCAGAATCGTTTCGGTCTACTTGACACGGACGTGATGCCTGTGTTCATGATCATGCCTAGATATTCTCATAACTATGCGCTTTTCTATGAATTGCTCGGCAGTAATTTGTTCACCCATTGTAATATTTGCTATCATGAGAGAAGCCACTAGTGAAACCTATGGCCCCCGGGTCCCTTTCTTATTATATTGCATCTGTTTTATTATCGCATCTCGTTTACTATTTTGCAATCTTTATTTCCAATCTATACAATAAAAATACCAAAAATATTTATCTTATTATCTTTATCAGATCTCACTTTTGCAAGTGGTTGTGAAGGGATTGAAAACCCTTTTATCGCGTTGGTTGCAAGGTTCTTGATTGTTTGTGTAGGTACTAGGCGACTTGCATGTAGTCTCCTACTGGATTGATACCTTGGTTCTCAGAAACTGAGGGAAATACTTACAGTACTTTGCTGCATCACCCTTTCCTCTTCAAGGGAAAACCAACACATGCTCAAGAGGTAGCAAGAAGGATTTCTGGCGCCGTTGCCGGGGAGATCTATGCTCAAGTCAAGACATACCAAGTACGCATCACAAACTCTTATCCCTTGCATTACATTATTTGCCATTCGCCTCTCATTTTCCTCTCCCCCACTTCACCTTTGTCGTTCTATTCGCCCTTTTTCGTTCGCCTCTTTTCACTTGCTTCTTGTTTGCTTGTGTGTTGGATTGATTGTTTGTCACGATGGCTCAAGATAATACTAAATTATGTGACTTTTCCAATACAAACAACAATGATTTTATTAGAACCCCAATTGCTCCTATTACCGATGCCGAATCTTGTGAAATTAATGCTACTTTGTTGAATCTTGTCATGAAAGAACAATTTTCCGGCCTTCCTAGTGAAGATGCCGCTACCCATCTAAACAACTTTGTTGATTTGTGCGATGTGCAAAAGAAGAAAGATGTGGATAATGATATTGTTAAATTGAAGCTATTTCCGTTTTCACTTAGAGATCGTGCTAAAACTTGGTTTTCTTCTTTGCCTAAAAATAGTATTGATTCATGGAATAAGTGCAAAGATGCTTTTATCTCTAATATTTTCCTCCCGCTAAGACCATCTCTCTTAGAAACGATATTATGAATTTTAAGAAACTTGATCATGAGCATGTTCCACAAGCTTGGGAGAGGATAAAATTAATGATACGTAATTGCCCTACACATGGTTTGAATTTATGGATGATTATACAGAATTTTTATGCTAGATTGAATTTTACTTCTAGAAATCTTTTAGATTCGGCCGCGGGAGGTACTTTTATGGAAATCACTTTAGGAGAAGCTACTAACTCTTAGACAATATTATGGTTAATTATTCTCAATGGCACACCGAAAGATCCACTAGTAAAAAAGTTCATGCTATTGAAGAGATTAATGTTTTGAGTGGAAAGATGGATGAACTTATGAAATTGTTTTCTAATAAGAGTGTTTCTTCTGATCCTAATGATATGCCTTTGTCTACTTTGATTGATAATAATAATGAATCTATGGATGTGAATTTTGTTGGTGGGAACAATTTTAGCAACAACGCGTATAGAGGAAATTTTAATTCTAGGTTGTATCCTAGTAATTCCTCTAATAATTATGGCAATTCCTACAACAACTCTTATGAAAATTTTAATAAGATGCCCTCTGATTTTGAGACTAGTGTTAAGGAATTTATGAATTCGCAAAATAATTTCAATACTTTGATTGAAGAAAAATTGCTTAAAATTGATGAGTTGGCTAGGAACGTGGATATAATTTCTCTTGATGTTGACCTAAGCGTGACATCAATGAGTCTCTCAAAGCCATGAGAATTTTCATTGATGAGTGTAAAGAAAGAACTGCTAGGATGCATGCTAAAAAAGTTTGCTTTGTGAAAGCGTGTTCTTCTAGTTTTCATGATAATAATGATGAAGATCTAAAAGTGATTGGTGTGTCTCCTAGTAAATCTTTGTTTGCCAATATGAATCTTGATAAAGATGGGACTGGAGATGATTCAACTTTAGTTAGAAGGCGTCCCAATGATTCGGAATTTTAGATGTTGACGCAAAAGTTGATAAAAATGAGATTGAAGAGGTCAAAACTTTACATAGCAATGAACCCACCATTTTGGATTTCAACAAATTTAATTATGATATTGCTCTTTGATAGATAGTATTTCCTTGTTGCAATCCATGTTAAATTCTCCTCATGCTTATGATCAAAATAAGGCCTTTACTAAACATATCGTTGATGCTTTAATGCAATCTTATGAAGAAAAGCTTGAACTAGAAGTCTCTATCCCTAGAAAACTTTATGATGAGTGGGAACCTACTATTAAAATTAAGATTAAATATTATGAATGCTATGCTTTATGTGATTTGGGTGCTAGCGTTTCCACAATTCCAAACACTTTGTGTGATGTGCTAGGTTTCCGTGAATTTGATGATTGTTCTTTAAATTTGCGCCTTGCGGATTCTACCATTAAGAAACCTATGGGAAGAATTAATGATGTTCTTATTGTTGCAAATAGGAATTATGTGCCCGTAGATTTCATTGTTCTTGATATAGATTGCAATCCTACATGTCCTATTATTCTTGGTAGACCTTTACTTAGAACGATTGGTGCAATTATTGACATGAAAGAAGAAAATATTAGATTCCAATTTCCGCTAAGGAAAGGTATGGAACACTTTCCTAGAAAGAAAATTAAATTACCTTATGAATCTATTATGAGAGCCACATATGGATTGCATACCAAAGATGATAATACCTAAATCTATTCTTGCTTTTATGCCTAGCTAGGGGCATTAAACGATAGCGCTTGTTGGGAGGCAACCCAATTTTATTGTTGTTACTTAATTTTTGTTCCTGTTTACTAATAAATAAATCATCTATCCTATGTTATGATTGTGTTTTTAAGTTTAATTTAGTGTTTGTGCCAAGTAAAGCCTTTAGGATCTTCTTGGATGATTGTTGTTTGATCTTGCTGAAAAACTAGAAAGTATGCACTCACGAGTATAATTTTCATTTTTACCAGAGAGCGATAAAATACCAATTCCAACTGCAGTAGATCAATATACAAATTATTTAGGGCGTCCTAATTTTTCAGAATTTTTGGTGTTACAAAAGTATTCGAGACCTTCAGATAGCTACAGACTGTTCTGTTTTTGACAGATTCTATTTTTCGTGTGTTGTTTGCTTATTTTGATGAATCTATGGCTAGTATCGGGGGATATGAACCATAGAGAAGTTGTAATGCAATAGGTTTAACACCAATATAAATAAATAATGAGTTCATTACAGTACCTTAAAGTGGTGGTTTGTTTTCTTATACTAACGGAGCTCATGAGATTTTCTGTTGAGTTTTGTGTTGTGAAGTTTTCAAGTTTTTGGGTAAAGATTTGATGGATTTTGCAACATGGAGTGGCAAGAGCCTAAGCTTGGGGATGCCCAAGGCATCCCAACGTAAAATCCAAGGACAACCAAAAGCCTAAGCTTGGGGATGCCTCGGGAGGCATCCCCTCTTTCGTCTTCGTCTATCGGTAACTTTATTTGAGGCTATATTTTTATTCACCACATGATATGTGTTTTGCTTGGAGCGTCTTGTATGATTTGAGTCTTTGATTTCTAGTTTACCACAATCATCCTTGCTGTACACACCTTTTGGAGAGACACACATGAATTGGAATTTATTAGAATACTCTATGTGCTTCACTTATATCTTTTGAGCTATATAATTTTGCTCTAGTGCTTCACTTATATCTTTGTAGAGCACGGTGGTGGTTTTATTTTATAGAAATTATTGATCTCTCATGCTTCACTTATATTATTTTGAGAGTCTCTTAGAACAGCATGGTAATTTACTTTGGCTATAAAATTAGTCCTAGTATGATAGGCATCCAAGATGGGTATAGTAAAAACTTTCATAAAGTGTATTGAATAGTTTAATACTTGATAATTGTTTTGAGATATAGAGATGGTAATATTAGAGTCATGCTAGTTGAGTAATTATGAAATTGAGAAATACTTGTGTTGAGGTTGGCAAGTCCCGTAGCATGCACGTATGGTAACCGTTGTGTGACAATTTTGAAGCATGAGGTGTTCTTTGATTGCTTTCCTTATGAGTGATGGTCGGGGACGAGCAATGGTCTTTTCCTAACAATCTATCCCCCTAGGAGCATGCACGTAGTGCTTTGGGTTTGATGACTTGTAGATTTTTGCAATAAGTATGTGAGTTCTTTATGACTAATGTTGAGTCCATGGATTATACGCACTCTCACCCTTCCATCATTGCTAGCCTATTCGGTACCGTGCATTGCCCTTTGTCACCTCGAGAGTTGGTGCAAACTTCGCCGGTGCATCCAAACCCCGTGATATGATACAGTCTATCACACATAAGTGTTGGGGAAAGCAATAATTTCAAAAATTTCCTACGCACACACAGGATCATGGTGATGCATAGCAACGAGAGGGGAGAGTGTGTCCACGTACCCTCGTAGACCGAAAGCGGAAGCATTAGCACAACATGGTTGATGTAGCCGTACGTCTTCACAATCCGACCGATCCAAGTATTGAATGCATGGCGGCTTTGAGTTCAGCCCACGTTCAGCTCGATGACGTCCCATGAACTCTGATCCAGCAGAGCTTCATGGGAGAGTTTCGTCAACACGATGGCGTGATGATGGTGATGATGATGCTACCAACGCAGGGCTTCGCTTAAGCACCGCTAGGATATGATCGAGGTGGATTATGGTGGAGGGGGGCACTGCACACGGCTGGGAGAGATCAACAGATCAACTTGTGTGTACAGAGGTGCCCCCTGCCCCAGTATATAAAGGAGCAAGGGGGGAGGCCGGTCGGCCCGTGTAGGCGCGCCAGGAGGAGTCCTCCTCCTAGTAGGAGTAGGACTCCCCTCTTTCCTACTCCTACTAGGAGGGGGGAAGGAAGGGGGGAGGGAGAAGGAATGGGGGCGCCCCCCCCCCCTCTCCTAGTCCAATTCGGACCAGAGGGGGAGGGGGGCGCGACGTGCCCTAGGCCAGCCCTCTCTCTCTCCACTAAGGCCCATAAGGCCCACTATTTCTCTCGGGGGGGTTCTGATAACCCTGCGGCACTCCGGTTTTCTCCGAAACTACCCGGAACACTTCCCGTGTCTGAATATAGTCATCCAATATATCGATATTTACATCTTGACCATTTTGAGACTCCTCGTCATGTCCGTGATCATATCCGGGACTCTGAACTACCTTCGGTACATCAAAACACAAAAACTCATAATACCGATCGTCACCGAACTTTAAGCGTGCGGGCCCTATTGGTTCGAGAACTATGTAGACATGACCGAGACACATCTCCGGTCAATAACCAATAGCGTAACCTAGATGCTCATATTGGCTCCCACATATTCTACGAAGATCTTTATCGGTCAAACCGCATAACAAGATATGTTGTTCCCTTTGTCATCGGTATGTTACTTGTCCGAGATTCGATCGTCGGTATATCAATACCTAGTTCAATATCATTACTGGCAAGTCTCTTTACTCGTTCTGTAATACATCATCCCGCAACTAACTCATTAGTTACAATGCTTGCAAGGCTTATAGTGATGTGCATTGCCGAGTGGGCCCAGAGATACCTCTTGGACAATCGGAGTGACAAATCCTAATCTTGATCTATGCCAACTCAACAAGTACCATTGGAGACACCTATAGAGCACCTTTATAATCACCCAGTTACGTTGTGACGTTTGGTAGCACAGAAAGTGTTCCTCCGGTAATCGAGAGTTGCATAACCTCATAGTCATAGGAACATGTATAAGTCATGAAGAAAGCAATAGTAGTAAACTAAACGATCAAGTGCTAAGCTAATGGAATGGGTCAAGTCAATCACATCATTCTCCTAATGATTTGATCCTGTTAATCAAATGACAACTCATGTCTATGGTTTGGAAACTTAACCGTCTTTGATTTAATGAGCTAGTCAAGTAGAGGCAAACTAGTGACACTCTGTTTGTCTATGTATTCACACATGTACTAAGTTTCGGGTTAATACAATTCTAGCATGAATAATAAACATTTATCATGATATAAGGAAATAAATAATAAATTTATTATTGCCTCTACGGCATATTTCCTTCAGTCTCCCACTTGCACTAGAGTTAATAATCTAGTTCTCATCTTTATGTGATTAGTTCACATCTCCATGTGACTAATACCCAAAGGGTTTACTAGAGTCAATAATCTAATTCACATCGCTATGTGATTAACACCCAAAGAGTGATCATGTTTTGCTTGTGAGAGAAGTTTAGCCTAAGGGTCTGCAACATTCAGATTTGTATGTATTTCGCAAATTTCTATGTCTACAATGTTCTGCACGGAGCTACTCTAGCTAATTGCTCCCACTTTCAATATGTATCCAGATCAAGACTTAGAGTCATCTAGATCGATGTAAAAAGCTTGCATCGACGTAACTCTTTACGACGGACTCTTTTATCACCTCCATAACCGAGAAATATTTCCTTAGTCCTCTAAGGATAATTTTGACCACTGTCCAGTGATCTACTCCTAGATCACTGTTGTACTCCCTTGCCAGAAAGATGCTAAGGTATACAATAGGACTGGTAAACAGCATAGCATACTTTATAGAACCTATGACTGAGGCATAGGGAATGACTTTTCATTCTCTTTCTATTTTCTGCTGTGGTCGGGTTTTGAGTCTCAACTTCACACCTTGCAACACAGGCAAGAACTCCTTCTTTGACTGTTCCATTTTGAACTACTTCAAAATCTTGTCAAGGTATGTACTCAAAAAACTTATCAAGCGTCTTGATCTATCTCTATAGATCTTGATGCTCAATGTGTAAGCAGCTTCATCAAGGTCTTTCTTTGAAAAATTCTTTTCAAACACTCCTTTATGCTTTCCAGAAAATTCTACATTATTTCTGATCAACAATATGTCATTCACATATACTTATCAGAAATGTTGTAGTGCTCCCACTCACTTTCTTGTAAATACAGGCTTCACCGCAAGTCTGTATAAACCCATATGCTTTGACTGCTTTATCAAAGCATATATTCCAACTCCCAGATGCTTGCACCAGTCCATAGATGGATCGCTGGAGGTTGCTCACTTTGTTAGCACCTTTAGGATCGACAAAACCTTCCGGTTGCATCATATACAACTCTTCTTTAAGAAATCCATTAAGGAATACAGTTTTGACATCCATTTTCCAGATTTCATAAAATGCGGCAACTGCTAACATGATTCGGACAAACTTTTAAGCATCGATACGAGTGAGAAAATCTCAACGTAGTCAATACCTTGAACTTGTCGAAAACAGTTTGCGACAATTTGAGCTTTGTAGATAGTAACACTAATATCAGCGTCCGTCTTCCTCTTGAAGATCCATTTATTCTTAATGACTCACCGATCATAGGGCAAGTCAATCAAAGTCCATACTTTGTTCTCATACATGGATCCCATCTCAGATTTCATGGCCTCAAGCCATTTCGCGGAATCTGGGCTCATCATCGCTTCCTCATAGTTCGTAGGTTCGTCATGGTCTAGTAACATGACTTCCAGAAAGGATTACTGTACCGCTCTGGTGCGGACCATACTCTGGTTGTCCTATGAGGTTCGGTAGTAACTTGATCTGAAGTTTCATGATCATCATCATTAGCTTCCTCACTAATTGGAGTAGAGATCACTAGAACTAATTTCTGTGATGAACTACTTTCCAATTCGAGAGAAGGTACAATTACCTCATCAAGTTCTACATTCCTCCCACTCACTTCTTTCGAGAGAAACCCTTTCTCTAGAAAGGATCCATTCTTAGCAACGAATGTCTTGCCTTCGGATCTGTGATAGAAGATGTACCCAACTGTCTCCTTTGGCATCCTATGAACACACATTTAGGTTTGAGCTTACCAGGACGAAACTTTTTCACATAAGCATCGCAACCCCAAACTTTAAGAAACGACAACTTTGGTTTCTTGCCAAACCACAGTTCATATGGCGTCGTCTCAACGGATTTAGATGGTGCCCTATTTAATGTGAATGCAGCTGTCTCTAATGCATAACCCCAAAATGATAGTGGTAAATCGGTAAGAGACATCATAGATTGCACCATATCTAATAAAGTACGGTTACGATGTTCGGACACACCATTATGCTGTGGTGTTCTAGGTGGCGTGAGTTGCGAAACTATTCCGCATTGTTTCAAATGAAGACCAAACTCGTAACTCAAATATTCTCCTCCATGATCAGATCGTAGAAATTTTATTTTCTTGTTACGATGATTTTCCACTTCACTCTGAAATTATTTGAACTTTTCAAATGTTTCAGATTTATGTTTCATCAAGCAGATATACCCATATCTTACTCAATCTGTGAAAGTCAGAAAATAACGATACCTGCCGCGAGCCTCAACACTCATCGGACTGCATACATCAGTATGTATTATTTCCTACAAGTCTGTTGCTCGCTCCATTGTTCCAGAGAACGGAGTCTTAGTCATCTTGCCCGTGAGGCATGGTTTGCAAGTGATTCCAAAAGCCCATCAGCATGGATTTTCTTCATGCGCTTTACACCAATATGACCTAAACGGCAGTGCCACAAATAAGTTGCACTATCATTATTAACTTTGCATCTTTTGGCTTCAATATTATGAATATGTGTATCACTACGATCGAGATTCAATAAACCATTCACCTTGGGTGTATGACCATTGAAGGTTTTATTCATGTACACAGAACAACAATTATTCTTTGAATTTAAATGAATAACCGTATTGCAATAAACATGATCAAATCATATTCCTGCTTAATGCAAACACCAAATAACATTTATTTAGGTTCAATACTAATCCCGAAAGTATACGGAGTGTGCGATGATGATCATATCAATTTTGGAACCACTTCCAACACACATCGTCACTTCACCCTTAACTCGTCTCTGTTCATTCTGCAACTCCCGTTTCGAGTTACTAATCTCAGCAACTGAACTAGTATCAAATACTGAGGGGTTGCTATAAACACTAGTAAAGTACACATCAATAACATGTATATCAAATATACCTTTGTTTACTTTGCCATCCTTCTTATCCGCCAAATACTTGGGGCGGTTTTTCTTCCAGTGACCAGTCCCTTTGCAGTAGAAGCACTTAGTCTCAGGCTTAGGTCTAGACTTGGGTTTCTTCACTTGAGCAGAAACTTGCTTGCCATTCTTCTTGAAGTTCCCCTTCTTCCCTTTGCCCTTTTCTTGAAACTAGTGGTCTTGTCAACCATCAACACTTGATGTTTTTCTTGATTTCTACCTTCGTCGATTTCAGCATCACGGAGAGCTTGGGAATCGTTTTCGTTATCCCTTGCATATTATAGTTCATCACGAAGTTCCAGTAACTTGGTGATAGTGACTAGAGAATTCTGTCAATCACTATCTTATCTGGAAGATTAACTCCCACTTGATTCAAGTGATTGTAGTACTCAGACATTCTGAGCACATGCTCACTAGCTGAGCTATTCTCCTCCATCTTGTAGTCAAAGTGCTTGCCAAAGGTCTCATACCTTTCGACATGGGCATGAGTTTGAAATACTAATTTCAACTCTTGGAACATCTCATATGCTCCATGGAGTTCAAAACGTCTTTGAAGCCCCGATTCTAAGCCGTAAAGCATGGTGCACTAAACTATCAAGTAGTCATCATATCAAGCTCGCCAAATGTTCATAACGTCTGCATCTGCTCCTGCAATCGGTCTGTCACCTAGCGGTGCATCAAGGACATAATTCTTCTGTGCAGCAATGAGGATAATCCTCAGATCACAGATCCAATCCGCATCATTGCTACTAACATCTTTCAACATAATTTTTCTCTAGGAACATATCAAAATAAACGGGGAGCTACATCGCGAGCTATTGATCTACAACATAGTTATGCAAATACTATCAGGACTAAGTTCATGATAAATTAAAGTTCAATTAATCAAATTATTAATGAACTCCCACTTAGATAGACATCCCTCTAATCATCTAAGTGATCACGTGATCCAAATCAACTAAACCATGTCCGATCATCATGTGAGATGGGTAGTTTTCAATGGTGAACATCACAATGTTGATCATATCTACTATATGATTCACGCTCGACCTTTCGGTCTCCAGTGTCCCGAGGCCATATTTGCATATTCTAGGCTCGTCAAGTTTAACCTGAGTATTCCGCGTGTGCAAAACTGGCTTGCACATGTTGTATGTGAACGTAGAGGTTATCACACCCGATCATCACGTGGTGTCTCGGCACGACGAACTGTCGCAACGGTGCATACTCAGGGAGAACACTTATACCTTGAAATTTAGTGAGAGATCATCTTATAATGCTACCGCCGAACTAAGCAAAATAAGATGCATAAAGGATAAACATCACATGTAATCAAAATATGTGACATGATATGGCCATGATCATCTTGCGCCTTTGATCTCCATCTCCAAAGTACCGTCATGATCTCTATCTTCACCGGCGTGACACCATGATCTCCACCATCTTGATCTCTATCAATGTGTCGTCACATGGTCGTCTCGCCAACTATTGCTTTTGCAACTATTGCTATCGCATAGCGATAAAGTAAAGCAATTACATGGCACTTGCATCTAATGCAATATAGAGACAACCATAAGGCTTCTGCCAGTTGCCAATAACTTTAAGAAAACATGATCATCTCATACAACAATTTATATCATGCCTTGACCATATCACATCACAACATGCCCTGCAAAAACAAGTTTGACGTCCTCTACTTTGTTGTTGCAAGTTTTACGTGGCCGCTACGGGCTGAGCAAGAACCGTTCTTACCTACGCATCAAAACCACAATGATAGTTTGTCAAGTTGGTGCTGTTTTAACCTTCTCAAGGACCGAGCGTAGCCACACTCGATTCAACTAAAGTTGGAGAAACTGACACCCGCCAGCCACCTGTGTGCAAAGCACGTCGCTAGAACCAGTCTCGCGTAAGCGTACGCATAATGTCGGTCCGGGCCGCTTCATCCAACCATACCGCCGAACCAAAGTGTGACATGCTGGTAAGTAGTATGACTTGTATCGTCCACAACTCACTTGTGTTTTACTCGTGCATATAACATCTACGCATAAACCTGGTTCGGATGCCACTGTTGGGGAACGCAGTAATTTCAAAAATTTCCTACGCACACACATGATCATGGTGGTGCATAGCAACGAGAGGGGAGAGTGTGTCCATGTACCCTCGTAGACCGAAAGCGGAAGCGCTAGCACAACACAGTTGATGTAGTCGTACACGATCCGACCGATCCAAGTACCGAACGCACGGCACCTCCGAGTTCAGCACACGTTCAGCTCGATGATGTCCCACGAACTCCGATCCAGCAGAGCTTCACGGGAGAGTTTCGTCAGCATGACAGCGTGATGACGGTGATGATGATGCTACCAATGCAGGGCTTCGCCTAAGCATCGCTACGATATGATCGAGGTGGATTATGGTGGAGGGGGGCACCGCACACGGCTGGGAGAGATCAACAGATCAACTTGTGTGTACAGAGGTGCCCCCTGCCCCCGTATATAAAGGAGCAAGGGGGAGGCCGGCCGGCCCCTGTAGGCGCACCAGGAGGAGGAGTCCTCCTCCTAGTAGGAGTAGGACTCCCCTCTTTCCTACTCCTACTAGGAGGGGGAAAGGAAGGGGGAGGGAGAAGGAATGCCCCCCCCTCTCCTAGTCCAATTCAGACCAGAGGGGCAGGGACGCACGACCTGCCCTATGCCAGCCCTCTCTCTCTCCACTAAGGCCCATAAGGCCCACTATTTCTCCCGGGGGCGGTTCCGGTATGATACGCCTCCAACGTATCTATAATTTTTGATTGCTCCATGCTATATTATCTACTGTTTTAGACATTATTGGGCTTTATTTTCCACTTTTATATTATTTTTGGGACTAACCTATTAACCGGAGGCCCAGCCCAGAATTGTTGTTTTTTGCCTGTTTTAGGGTTTCGAAGAAAAGGAATATCAAATGGAGTCTAAACGGAATGAAACCTTCGGAAACGTAATTTTCTCACTAGATAAGATCCAGGAGACTTGGACCCTCCGTCAAGGAAGCCATGAGGTGGTCACGAGGGTAGGGGCGCCCCCCTAGGGCGCGCCCCCTGCCTCGTGGGCCCCTCGAAGCTCCACCGACGTACTTCTTCCTCCTATATATATATATATCCACGTACCCCCAAACGATCGGGGACAGAGCCAAAAACCTAATTCCACCGCTGCAACTTTCTGTATCCATGAGATCCCATCTTGGGGCCTGTTCTAGAGCTCTGCCGGAGGGGGCATCGATCACGGAGGGCTTCTACATCATCATCCAAGCCCCTCCGATGAAGTGTGAGTAGTTTACTTCAGACCTACGGGTCCATAGCTAGTAGCTAGATGGCTTCTTCTCTCTTTTTGGATCTCAATACAATGTTCTCCCCCTCTCTTGTGGAGATCTATTCGATGTAATCTTCTTTTTGCGGTGTGTTTGTTGAGACCGATGAATTGTGGGTTTATGATCAAGTCTATCTATGAATAATATTTGAATCTTCTCTGAATTCTTTTATGTATGATTGATTATCTTTGAAAGTCTCTTCAAATTATCAGTTTGGTTTGGCCTACTAGATTGGTTGTTCTGGCCATGGGAGAAGTGCTTAGCTTTGGGTTCAGTCTTGCGGTGTCCTTTCCCAGTGACAGAAGGGGCAGCAAGGCACGTATTGTATTGTTGCCATCGAGGATAACAAGATGGGTTTTTTATCATATTGCATGAAATTATCCCTCTACATCATGTCATCTTGCTTAAGGCGCTACTCTATTTTTAACTTAATACTCTAGATGCATGCTGGATAGCGGTCGATGAGTGGAGTAATAGTAGTAGATGCAGAATCGTTTCGGTCTACTTGTCTCGGACGTGATGCTATATACATGATCATACCTAGATATTCTCATAACTATGCTCAATTCTGTCAATTGCTCAACAGTAATTTGTTCACCCACCGTAGAATACTTATGCTCTTGAGAGAAGCCACTAGTGAAACCTATGGCCCCCGGGTCTCTTTCTCATCATATCAATCTCCATCACTTTATTATTGCTTTGCTTTTCCTTTGATTTTACTTTTTACTTTGCATCTCTATATCAAAAATACCAAAAATATTATTTATCATCTCTATCAAATCTCACTTTCGTAAGTGACCGTGAAGGGATTGACAACCCCTAAGCGCGTTGGTTGCGTTGAGCTATTGTTTTTGTGTAGGTGCGAGGGACTCGAGCGTAGCCTCCTACTAGATTGATACCTTGGTTCTCAAAAACTAAGGGAAATACTTACGCTACTTTGCTGCATCATCCCTTCCTCTTTGGGGAAATCCAACGCAGTGCTCAAGAGGTAGCAAGAAGAATTTCTGGCGCTGTTGCCGGGGAGTTTGCGCAAAAGTCAACATACCAAGTACCCATCACAATCCCTATCTCCCGTATTACATTATTTGACATTTGCCTCTCGTTTTCCTCTCCCCCCAATTCGCCCTTGTCATTTTATTTGCCCTCTCTCTCTCTATCCTCCCTCTCTTTCTCCGTTTGCCTTTTTGCCCGTTTGCTTTTTGTTTGCTCATGTGTTAGTTTGCTTGTTTGTCGCGATGGCTCAAGATAATACTAAATCGTGTGACTTCACCAATACCAACAATAATGATTTCCTTAGCACTCCGATTGCTCCTCTTACCGATGCTGAATCTTGTGAAATTAATACTGCCTTGTTGAATCTTGTCATGAAAGATCCGTTCTCCGGCCTTCCTAGTGAAGATGCCGCTACACATCTTAATAGCTTCGTTGATTTGTGTGACATGCAAAAGAAGAAAGATGTCGATAATGATATTGTTAAATTGAAGCTATTTCCTTTTTCGCTTAGAGATCGTGCTAAAGCTTGGTTTTCATCTTTGCCTAAAAATAGTATTGATTCATGGAACAAGTGCAAAGATGCTTTTGTCTCTAAGTATTTTCCTCCCGCTAAGATCATCTCTCTTAGAAACGATATTATGAATTTTAAACAACTTGATCATGAACATGTTGCACAAGCTTGGGAGAGAATGAAATTATTGATACATAATTGCCCTACTCATGGTTTGAATTTGTGGATGATTATACAATTTTTTTATGCCGGATTGAATTTTGCTTCTAGAAATCTTTTAGACTCGGCCGTGGGAGGCACTTTTATGGAAATCACTTTAGGAGAAGCTACTAAACTCCTAGATAATATTATGGTTAATTATTCTCAATGGCATACTGAAAGATCTACTAAAAAGGTGCATGCGATAGAAGAAATTAATGTTTTGAGTGGAAAGATGGATTAACTTATGAATTATTTGCTAATAAGAGTGTTTCTTCTGATCCTAATGATGTGCCCTTTTCTACTTTGATTGAGAATAATAATGAATCTATGGATGTGAATTTTGTTGGTAGGAACAATTTTGGTAACAACGCGTACAAAGGAAATTTCAATCCTAGGCCTTATCCTAGTAATCCCTCTAATAATTATGGTAATTCCTACAACAATTCTTATGGAAATTATAATAAGATGCCCTCTGATTTTGAATCTAATATGCTATGATAGAAGAAAAATTGCTTAAAATTGATGATTTGGCTAGGAACGTTGATAGAATTGCTCTTGATGTTGATTCTTGGAAACTTAGATCTATTCCACCTAAGCATGATATCAATGAGTCTCTCAAAGCCATGAATATTTCCATTGACGAGTGCAAAGAAAGAACCTCTAGGATGCGTGCTAAGAAAGATGCCTTTATAAAAGCGTGTTCTTCTAGTTCCTATCAAAATAATGATGAAGATCTAAAAGTTATTGATGTGTCCCCTATTAAATCTTTGTTTTGGAATATGAATCTTGATAATGATGGGACTGAATATGATCCACCTTTACCTAGAAGGCGTTCTAAGAATTCGGAATTTGCTGATCTTGATGCTAAATTTGATAAAAGTGGGATTGAAGAAATTAAAACCCTAGATGTTGCTAAACCCACTATTATGGATTTCAAGGAGTTTAACTATGAAAATTGCTCTTTGATTGATTGTATTTCCTTGTTGCATTCCGTGCTAAAATCTCCTCACGCTTATAGTCAAAATAAAGCGTTTACTAAACATATCGTTGATGCCTTGATGCAATCTTATGAAGAAAAACTTGAATTGGAAGTTTCTATCCCTATAAAACTTTATCATGAGTGGTAACCAACTATTAAGATTAAAATTAAAAATTATGAGTTTTATGCTTTGTGTGATTTGGGTGCTAGTGTCTCTACTATTGCCAAAACTTTGTGTGATTTACTAGATTTCCGTGATTTTGATGATTGCTCTCTAAACTTGCATCTTGCGGATTCCACTATTAAGAAACCTATGGGAAGAATTAATGATGTTATTATTGTTTCAAATAGGAATTATGTGCCCGTAGGTTTTATCATTCTTGATATAGATTGCAATCCTTCTTCCCCTATTATTCTTGGTAGACCCTTCCTTAGAACGGTTGGTGCAATTATTGATATGAAGGAAGGGAATATTAGATTTCAGTTTCCACTAAAAAAGGGAATGGAACACTTTCCTAGAAAGAAAATAAAATTACCATATGAATCTATCATGAGAGCCGCTTATGGATTGCCTACCAAAGATGGCAATACCTAGATCTATTCTTGCTTGTTATGCCTAGCTAGGGGCGTTAAACAATAGGGGTTGTTGGGAGGCAACCCAATTTTATTTTTATTCCTTGCTTTTTGCTCCTGTTTATTAATAAATAAATTATTTAGCCTCTGTTTTGGTTGTGTTTTTTGTGTTTAATTAGTGTTTGTGCCAAGTAGAACCGCTGGGAAGACTTGGGGAAAGTCTTGATTGAACTTGCTGTAAAAAACAGAAACTTTAGCGCTCACGGGAACTGCTGTCATTTTTATTTGGATAGTGATATTTAGTTAATTATTTTTTCAGATGATTAATAGATAAATTCCTCACGTCCAGAAATTTATTTTAGAATTTTTGGGGTTCCAGATCTTGCGCTAGCTACAGATTACTACACATTGTTCTGTTTTTGACAGATTCTGTTTTTCGTGTGTTGTTTGCTTATTTTGATGAATCTATGGCTAGTAAGATAGTTTGTAATCCATAGATAAGTTGGAATACAGTAGGTTTAACACCCACATAAATAAATAATGAGTTCATTACAGTACCTTGAAGTGGTTTTTGTTTTCTTTCGCTAACGGAGCTCACGAGTTTTCTACTTTAAGTTTTGTGTTGTGAAGTTTTCAAGTTTTGGGTAAAGACTTGATGGATTATGGAACAAGGTGTGGCAAGAGCCTAAGCTTGGGGATGCCCATGTCACCCCCAAGATAATCTAAGGACACTTAAAAGCCAAAGCTTGGGGATGCCCCGGAAGGCATCCCCTTTTTCGTCTACTTCTACCGGTAACTTTACTTGGAGCTATATTTTTATTCACCACATGATATGTGTTTTGCTTGGAGCATATTTTATGATTTGAATCTTTTATTATTAGTTTACCACAACCATACTTGCTGTACACACCTTTTGAGAGAGCCATACATGATTTGGAATTTGATAGAATACTCTCTGTGCTTCACTTACATCTTTTGAGCTTTATAGTTTTGCTCTAGTGCTTCACTTATATCTTTTATAGCATGGTGGTGGATTTGTTTTATAGAAACTATTGTTCTCTCATGCTTCACTTAGATTATTTTGAGAGTCTTAATAGCATGGTAATTTGCTTAAAATCCTAATATGCTTGGTATGCAAGATTAATAATAAAACTTTCTTATGAGTGTGTTGAATACTAAGAAAAGTTTGATGCTTGATGATTGTTTTGAGATATGGAGGTAATAATATCAAAGTCATGCTAGTTGAGTAGTTGTGAAATTGAGAAATACTTGTGTTGAGGTTTGCAAGTCCCGTAGCATGCATGTATGGTAAACGTTATGCAACAAATTTGAAACATGAGGTGTTATTTGATTTTCTTCCTTATGAGTGGCGGTCGGGGACGAGCGATGGTCTTTTCCTACCAATCTATCCCCCTAGGAGCATGCGCGTAGTGCCGAGGTTTTTGATTACTTGTAGATTTTTGCAATAAGTATGTGAGTTCTTTATGACTAATGTTGAGTCCATGGATTATACGCACTCTCACCCTTCCATCCTTGCTAGCCTCTTCGGTACCGTGCATTGCCCTTTCTCACATTGAGAGTTGGCGCAAACTTTGCCGGTGCATCCAAACCCCGTGATATGATACGCTCTTTCACACATAACCTCCTTATATCTTCCTCAAAACAGCCACCATACCTACCTATTATGGCATTTCCATAGTCATTCCGAGATATATTGCCATGCAACTTTCCATCATTCCGTTCATCATGACACATTCATCATTGTCATATTTCTTAGCATGATCATGTAGTTGACATAGTATTTGTGGCAAAGCCACCATTCATAATTATTTCATACATGTCACTCTTGGTTCATTGCATATCCCGGTACACCGCTGGAGGCCTTCACATAGAGTCATCTTTGTTCTAGTATCGAGTTGTAATCATTGAGTTGTAAATAAATAGAAGTGTGATGATCATCATTATTAGAGCATTGTCCCAAGTGAGAAAAAAAGAGAAAGGCCATAAAAAAAGAGAGAAGACCCAAAAAAGAGAGAAAAAGAGAGAAGGGACAATGTTACTATCCTTTTACCACACTTGTGCTTCAAAGTAGCACCATGATCTTCATAGTAGAGAGTCTCTCATGTTATCACTTTCATATACTAGTGGGAATTTTTCATTATAGAACATGGCTTGTATATTCCAACAATGGGCCTCCTCAAGTGCCCTAGGTCTTCATGAGCAAGCAAGTTGGATGCACACCCACTAGTTTCTTTTGTTGAGCTTTCATACATTTATAGCTCTAGTGCATCCGTTGCATGGCAATCCCTACTCCTTGCATTAACATCAATCGGTGGGCATCTCCATAGACCATTGATTAGCCTCGTTGATGTGAGACTTTCTCCTTTTTTGTCTTCTCCACATAACCCCCCTTCATTATATTCTATTCCACCCATAGTGCTATGTCCATGGCTCGCGCTCACATATTGCGTGAAAGTTTATAGGTTTGAGATTACTAAAGTATGAAACAATTGCTTGGCTTGTCATCGGGGTTGTGCATGATGATAGCATTATTGTCTGACGAAAATGAAACATGACTAAACTATATGATTTTGTAGGGATGAACTTTCTTTGGCCATGTTATTTTGGGAGGACATAATTGCTTAGTTAGTATGCTTGAAGTATTATCATTTTTATGTCAATATGAACTTTTGTCTTGAATCTTTTGGATCTGAATATTCATACCACAATTAAGAATTACATTAAAATTATGCCAAGTAGCACTCCGCATCAAAAATTCTGTTTTTATCATTTACCTACTCGAGGACGAGCAGGAATTAAGCTTGGGGATGCTTGATATGTCTCCAACGTATCTATAATTTTTGATTGCTCCATGCTATATTATCTACTGTTTTAGACATTATTGGACTTTATTTTCCACTTTTATATTATTTTTGGGACTAACCTATTAACCGGAGGCCCAACCCAGAATTGCTGTTTTTGCCTGTTTTAGGGTTTCGAAGAAAAGGAATATCAAACGGAGTCCAAACGGAATGAAACCTTCGGAAACGTGATTTTCTCATCAGATAAGATCCAGGAGACTTGGACCCTCCATCAAGGAAGCCACGAGGTGGTCACGAGGGTAGGGGGCGCCCCCCTAGGGCGCGCCCCTTGCCTCGTGGGCCCCTCGAAGCTCCATCGACGTACTTATACCTCCTATATATATCCACGCACCCCAAATGATCGGGGACAGAGCCAAAAACCTAATTCCACCGCCGCAACTTTCTGTATCCACGAGATCCATCTTAGGGCCTGTTCCGGAGCTCCGCCGGAGGGGGCATCGATCATGGAGGGCTTCTACATCATCATCCAAGCCCCTCCGATGAAGTGTGGGTAGTTTACTTCAGACCTACGGGTCCATAGCTAGTAGCTAGATGGCTTCTTCTCTCTTTTTGGATCTCAATACAATGTTCTCCCCCTCTCTTGTGGAGATCTATTCGATGTAATCTTCTTTTTGCAGTGTGTTTGTTGAGACTGATGAATTGTGGGTTTATGATCAAGTCTATCTATGAATAATATTTGAATCTTCTCTGAATTCTTTTATGTATGATTGGTTATCTTTGCAAGTCTCTTCGAATTATCAGTTTGGTTTGGCCTACTAGATTGGTTGTTCTTGCCATGGGAGAAGTGCTTAGCTTTGGGTTCAATCTTGCGGTGTCCTTTCCCAGTGACAGAAGGGGCTGCAAGGCACGTATTGTATTGTTGCCATCGAGGATAACAAGATGGTTTTTTATCATATTGCATGAAATTATCCCTCTACATCATGTCATCTTGCTTAAGGCGCTACTCTGTTTTTAACTTAATACTCTAGATGCATGCTGGATAGCGGTCGATGAGTGGAGTAATAGTAGTAGATGTGGAATCATTTCGGTCTACTTGTCTCGGACGTGATGCCTATATACATGATCATACCTAGATATTCTCATAACTATGCTCAATTCTGTCAATTGCTCAACAGTAATTTGTTCACCCACCGTAGAATACTTATGCTCTTGAGAGAAGCCACTAGTGAAACCTATGGCCCCCAGGTCTCTTTCTCATCATATCAATCTCCATCACTTTATTATTGCTTTGCTTTTACTTTGCTTTTACTTTTTACTTTGCATCTCTATATCAAAAATACCAAAAATATTATTTATCATCTCTATCAGATCTCACTTTTGTAAGTGACCGTGAAGGGATTGACAACCCCTAAGCGCGTTGGTTGCGTTGAGCTATTGTTTTTGTGTAGGTACGAGGGACTCGAGCGTAGCCTCCTACTGGATTGATACATTGGTTCTCAAAAACTGAGGGAAATACTTACGCTACTTTGCTGCATCATCCCTTCCTCTTCGGGGAAATCCAACGCAGTGCTCAAGAGGTAGCACGGTAACCCTCCGGCACTCCGGTTTTCTCCGAAACTACCCGGAACACTTCCGGTGTCCGAATATAGTCGTCAATATATCGACCTTTACATCTCGACCATTTCGAGACTCCTCATCATGTCCGTGATCGTATCCGGGACTCCGAACTACCTTCGGTACATCAAAACACAAAAACTCATAATACCGATCGTCACCGAATTTTAAGCATGCGGACCCTATGAGTTCAAGAACTATGTAGACATGACCGAGACATGTCTATGGTCAATAACCAATAGCGGAACCTGGATGCTCATATTGGCTCCCACATATTCTACGAAGATCTTTATCGGTCAAACCGCTTAACAATATATGTTGTTCCCTTTATCATCGGTATGTTACTTGTCCGAGATGCGATCGTCGTTATCTCAATACCTAGTTCAATATCATTACTAGCAATTCTCTTTACTCGTTCTGTAATACATCATCCCGCAACTAACTCATTAGTTACAATGCTTGCAAGGCTTATAGTGATGTGCATTACCGAGTGGGCCCAGAGATATCTCTCCAACAATCAGAGTGACAAATCCTAATCTTGATCTATGCCAACTCAACAAGTACCATTGGAAACACCTGTAGAGCACCTTTATAATCACCCAGTTACGTTGTGACGTTTGGTAGCACACAAAGTGTTCCTTCGGTAATCGGGAGTTGCATAACCTCATAGTCATAGGAACATGTATAAGTCATGAAGAAAGCAATAGTAGTAAACTAAACGATCAAGTGCTAAGCTAACGGAATGGGTCAAGTCAATCACATCATTCTCCTAATGACATGATCCCGTTAATCAAATGACAACTCATGTCTATGGTTAGGAAACTTAACCATCTTTGATTAATGAGCTAGTCAAGTAGAGGCAAACTAGTGACACTCTGTTTGTCTATGTATTCACACATGTACTAAGTTTCCGGTTAATACAATTCTAGCATGAATAATAAACATTTATCATGATATAAGGAAATAAATAATAACTTTATTATTTCCTCTAAGGCATATTTCCTTCAATAGGCCTCCTTATATCTTCCTCAAAACAGCCACGATACCTACTTATTATGGCATTTCCATAGCCATTCCGAGATATATTGCCATACAACTTTCCACCATTCCGTTTATTATGATACACTTCATCATTGTCATATTGCCTTTGCATGATCATGTAGTTGACATCGTATTTGTGGCAAGGCCACCGTTCATTTTTCATACATGTCACTCTTGAGTCATTGCATATCCCGGTACACCGCTGGAGGCATTCACATAGAGTCATATTTTGTTCTAAGTATCGAGTTGTAATTCTTGAGTTGTAAGTAAATAAAAGTGTGATGATCTTCATTATTAAAGCATTGTCCCATGTGAGGAAAGGATGATGGAGAGTATGATTCAAGTCGGGATGAGATTCCGGACGAAAATTAGAAAAATAAAAATAAAAAAAGAGGCCAAAGAAGCCCACCAAAAAAATGAATGAGAGAAAAAGAAAGAAGGGACAATGTTACTATCCTTGTTACACACTTGTGCTTCAAAGTAGCACCATCTTCTTCATGATAGAGAGTCTCCTATTTTGTCACTTTCATATACTAGTGGGAATTTTTCATTATAGAACTTTTCTTGTATATCCAATGATGGGCTTCCTCATAATGCTCTAGGTCTTCATGAGCAAGCGAGTTGGATGCACACCCACTTAGTTTCTTTTGTTGAGCTTTCATAAATTTATAGCTCTAGTGCATCTGTTGCATGGCAATCCCTACTCCTTGCATTGACATCAATTGATGGGCATCTCCATAGCCCGTTGATTAGCCGCGTCGTTGTGATACTTTGTCCTTTTTTTGTCTTCTCCACACAACCTGCATCATCATATTCTATTCCACCCATAGTGCTATGTCCATGGCTCGCGCTCATATATTGCGTGAAAGTTGAAAAAGTTTGAGAATACTAAAGTATGAAATAATTGCTTGGCTTGTCATCGGGGTTGTGCATGATGGGAGCATTTTGTGTGAAAAAAATGAAGCATGGCCAAACTATATGATTTTGTAGGGATGATCTTTCTTTGGCTATGTTATTTTGAGAAGACATAATTCCTTGGTTAGTGTGCTTGAAGTATTATTGTTTTTATGTCAATATTAAACTTTTGTCTTGAATCTTTTGGATCTGAACATTCATGCCACAATAAAGAAAATTATATTGAAAATTATGTTAGGTAGCATTCCACATCAAAAAATTTGTTTTTATCATTTACCTACTCGAGGACGAGCAGGAATTAAGCTTGGGGATGCTTGATACGTATCCAATGCATCTATAATTTTTTATTGTTCCATGCTATTATATTATCTGTTTTGGACGTTTAATGGGTTTAATATGCACTTTATATTATTTTTGGGACTAACCTACTAACCGAAAGCCCAGCGCAAATTGCTTTTTTTTGCCTATTTCAGTGTTTTGTAGAAAAGGAATATCAAACAGAATCCAAATGGAATGAAACATTCGCGAGGATCTTTCTTGGAACAAACGTCACCCAGGAGACTTGGAGTACAAGTCTAGAAGTCCGCGAAGCTTCCATGAGGCAGGGGGCGCGCCCCCACCCTTGTGGCCCCCACGGAGCTCCACCGACCTACTTCTTTCGCCTATATATATACTCTTATACCCTGAAAACATCCAGGGGAGCCAGGAAACCACTTTTCCACCGCCGCAACCTTCTGTACCCGTGAGATCCCATCTGGGGCCTTTTCCGGCGATCCGCGGAGGGGGATTCGATCACGGAGGGCTTCTACATCAACACCATAGCCTCTTCGATGATGTGTGAGTAGTTTACCACAGACGTTCGGGTCCATATTTATTAGCTAGATGACTTCTTCTCTCTCTTTGGTTCTCAATACAAAGTTCTCCTCGATGTTCTTGGAGATCTATTCGATGTAATACCTTTTTGCGGTGTGTTTGCCGAGATTCGATGAATTATAGGTTTATGATCAAGATTATCTGTGAAAAATATTTGATTCTTCTCTGAATTCTTATATGCATGATTTGATATCTTTGCAAGTCTCTTCGAGTTATCGGTTTAGTTTAGCCTACTAGATTGATCTTTCTTGCAATGGGAGAAGTGCTTAGCTTTGGGTTCAATCTTCCGGTGTCCTTTCCCAGTGACAGTAGGGGAAGCAAGGCACGTATTGTATTGTTGCCATCGAGGATAAAAAGATGGGGTTTATACCATATTGCTTGATTTTATCCCTCTACATCATGTCATCTTGCCTAATGCGTTACTCTATTCTTATGAACTTAATACTCTAGATGCATGCTGGATAGCGGTCGATGTGTGGAGTAATAGTAGTAGATGCAGAATCGTTTCGGTCTACTTGACACGGACGTCATGCCTAGATATTCTCATAACTATGCGCTTTTCTATCAATTGCTCGGCAGTAATTTGTTCACCCATCGTAATATTTGCTATCATGAGAGAAGCCACTAGTGAAACCTATGGCCCCGGGTCTCTTTCTTATTATATTGCATCTCTTTTATTATCGCATCTCGTTTACTATTTTGTAATCTTTATTTTCCAATCTATACAACAAAAATACCAAAAATATTTATCTTATTATCTTTATTAGATCTCACTTTTGCAAGTGGCCGTGAAGGGATTGACAACCCCTTTGTCGCTTTGGTTGCAAGGTTCTTGATTGTTTGTGCAGGTACTAGGCGACTTGTGTGTAGTCTCCTACTGGATTGATATCTTGGTTCTCAAAAACTGAGGGAAATACTTACGCTACTTTTCTGCATCACCCTTTCCTCTTCAAGGGAACACCAACACATGCTCAAGAGGTAGCACTCCGATACGTTACCCTTCCTGAAAAGATGATGAATTGTAGTTGCGAAGTTGACTGAGAACATAGTTTGTTGGTTTTCAATAGAGTTTATGCTTTATACTTCGATGTTGTGATGAATTGTTACTGGTTCATGAGAAGTTATATTATAGAAGTTTATGATAAATGTTTTATAATAAAGTTTGTTGTTGTTATAATAATATACATGATGCTTATATGTCCTCATTTTGTTTTATCGGCACCTCTCTCTCTAAGCATGTGAACATGTTTTTCGATTTCGGTTTTCGCTTGAGGACAAGCAAGGTCTAAGATTGGGGGAGTTGATACGTCCATTTTGCATCATGTTTTCCTACTATTATTTATGATGTTTTTATGCATAATAATGCTTTATGGAGTAATTCTAATGCCTTTTCTTTCATAATGTGCAAGGTTCACACAAAGAGGGAGAATACCGACAGCTGGAATTCTGGACCTGAAAAAGCTGCGTCTGGCCACCTATTCTGCACAACTCCAAATGAGCTGAAACTTCACGAAGTTTTTTATGGATTATATAAGAATTATTGGATCAAAGAACTACCAAAGGGGCCCACTAGGTGGGCACAACCCACCTGGGCGTGCCAGGGCCCCCAGGCGCG
The DNA here is from genome assembly GCF_002162155.2 of Triticum dicoccoides. NCBI lineage: Eukaryota > Viridiplantae > Streptophyta > Magnoliopsida > Poales > Poaceae > Triticum > Triticum dicoccoides. The sequence goes on along the minus strand of NC_041390.1, from coordinate 497,379,228 downwards.
CCCTGGTGGGTTGTTCCCTCCTCGTCCCACCTCCGGTGCCCCTCTTCTGGTATATATAAGTCATTTTGACCTAGAAAAAAAATAAGGGGGAGGACTTTCAGGACAAAGCGCCGCCGTGTCGAGGCGAAACTTGGGCAGGAGCACTTTTACCCTCCGGTGGAGTGATTCCGCCGGGGGAACTTCCTTCTCAGAGGGGGAAATCATCGTCATCATCATCACCAACAACTCTCCCATCTTGGGGAGGGCAATCTCCATCAATATATTTAACATCACCATCTCCTCTCAAACCCTAGTTCATCTCTTGTGTTCAATAATTGTACCGAAACCTTAGATTGGTGCTTGTGGGTGACTCAAGTGTTGATTACATCTGTAGTTAATTATTATATGGTTTATTTGGTGGAAGATTATAAGTTCAGATCAATAATGCTATTTAATACCCCTCTGATCTTCAGCATGATTATCATTTGTGAGTAGTTACTTTTGTTCTTGAGGTCACGTGAGAAATCTTGTTGCAAGTAATCATGTGAATTTGATATATGTTCGACATTTTGATGGTATGTATGTTGTGATTCCCTTAGTGGTGTCATGTTAACGTTGACTACATGGCACTTCACCTTATTAGGGCCTAAGGGGATGCATTGTGAAGTAGTTATTAGATGATGGGTTGTGAGAGTGACATAAGCTTAAACCCTAGTTTATGCGCTGCTTCGTAAGGGACTGATTTGGATCAAAAAGTTTAATGCTATAGTTAGATTTTATCTTAATACTTTTCTCATAGTTGTGGATGCTTGCGAGGGGGTTAATCATAAGTAGGAGATTTGTTCAAGTAAGAACAACACCTAAGCACCGGTCAACCCACATATCAAATTATCAAAGTAGCGAACATGAATCAAACCAACATGATGAAAGTGTAGCGACCCGACCCGAATGGATCAAGTATCTATGCTTAAGTGTCATCCCTGGATCGGTATGCTGACACACACAGTACTCGAGGATTTATAACAGAGGTAAATCACATGTAAAAGTAACGTAAATACTGGCAAAGTTGTGGATTCCCATCAACACCAATGGCAAAGTTGAGTGTAGAAATCGTAACCCTAACATATCACTTACTCGTCGTAAGATAATCCTGCAACATGAGACGTTGCAGCCACAAAGGGTCAGTACATTGAATGTACTGGCAAATTCACACCATAGAGAATGATGAATAAAGGCTATCACTACATGCATATTTGGCTGGTGGAAAAGCTCTATGGTTATAAGTTTTTTGCAAAAAGCCATTTTTCCCCTACTACAAAGGAATAAATTTTATTTAACTATCATGGTGGTTGTTAAACATTGAGAATGGTTGACAGCATTCTCAATCCCAATTAAGTAACATCATTAAACCCAACAAAATTAATTTAAAGTAACATGATGAGATTCACGTGATAATCCAAGTACTAGATACTCAAGACGTCCATAACCGGGGACACGACTAATCATGATTAGTTTATACACTCTACAGAGGTTTGCGCACTTTTCCCCACAAGACTCGATCGCCTCCGTTTGGTTTCTCGCACTACATGGTGTTTGAGAAGACGGATGACCGAGACATAGTCTCTCAGAAGCGCTAGCACCTTACGATGGATAGACCGTTACACCTACTTTCCCCTACATCTGCTAGTCTACCCTGTAAGAGTTCGCACGACTTAATCAACTATGCTAGAGCCCATAATAGCTTGTGGCTGCACACGGAAGTTTCTAGTATGAATAACCTCATGATCCCTTTGGGCCTGGGTGGCGGTCCAACAAAAAACAGGCAATCCTGGTCTACCCCGGTGCCTAGACAGGCAATCCGGGAATACCCAGGTGCCTCAATCCACCCAGATGTGTGTTTAAGTTGCCACCTTAAGTAAACCATTAATTAACAATCTCACAACTGTCATGGATACTCTCAAAAAACCCAATCCACGTCTACGAGCATAGCATGGCAATGTAAGCATAACGTAAAAGTAACTCCCAAGGGTTTGATAATAAGCAGGTAATAGGTACTACCTCAACTACTTCCCATCCCACAATTTAATTAGATCCTAATCATGCAATGTTTGAGGATTGATCTAATGCAATAAAACTGGGTATGAAAGGGGATATGATCAAAGTGTGAACTTGCCTGCAATGTTGATGAAGATGATTCGCACTCAAAAATCTTGATAGCTCTACTCGTCACACTCCGGTCAATCTATCGTAATCAAGCAATAGTAACCATACATAAGCAATCACTCAAAAGACCAGAAAGATCGAAGAAGTCGATTTGGAAAACATCAAAACCGAGCAAATAGCTCTTGCAATATAAAACAATTTCTAACAGTACCAAAATTATGTGAATTTGGCCTTATCAGAAAGTTTAGGTCAAGAGCTTCGAAAAGCAAAAAGAATCAACTAAAACGGAGTTATAAAACTCAAGTTACGATCGAATGAAGTTTGAATTCAAATATGGTCTAATTCAAATTTTAAAATTTTCAAAAACATGTTTAAGTTGTTTTACTGGATAGAGGGGATCATAACGAAGAAGTGGGCGTTGGTTTCGTTGGATTTGGACAAACGAGCGAAAAGTTATGACCGTTTGAAGAACAGGGACTAATCTGTAAAGAAAATCATCACTGATAGGTCCCTGGCCGGAATTAAGAGAAAAAGAAAAAGACTAAATAATGAACGTTCGCTACAGAAACCTATTAGGTGAAAAACGTTCGCTACTGAGGCCTAACCAACGAACGCTCGCGAATTAGAGGTTAACGGTTCAAAAAAACAAATGGATCTAATCGGGGCCATCTAAAATGAATCGGACGGCCGAGGGGGCTTCGGGGTGTACCGCGGTGGTGGAGGTCACCGGCGACGACGAAGAATATGGCAGCGACGTCGGGGTCGTCGGGGTGGCTGCTCCAGCGGTCCTCCGGCGTGTCCGCTGAGTCGGGGAGAAGCGGCACGCAGGGCTGAAGCCGATGGTGGTGGCGGCACTCATCTTCGGCGTCGGAACGGCGCGGGGCTTGGCGGCGGAGCTCGTCGCATCTCGCGAACTCCGGTGAGTTCGCGTGGAGCGTGGAGAGGGTCTCGGGCCTTCCGGTTAGAGGCAAAACGAGGCCGGGGCCTGGCTATATATAGGAGGGGTGAGGGCGATGCGTGGGTGAGGGGGCAAGGCAGGGGCGGAGTTCGAGTCGGAGACGGCGATGGCCGGCGACGCGTGGGGAAGACGGACTCCTGGCGCGAGGTCAAGGACGGACCCGACAGGTGGGTCCCACCTATCGGTGGTTGACGAGGCAGCGTGCGATCTGGGCTGCGAGCGGGCGAGCGAGCCGTAGGCGGTGCGGGGCGCGTGCGCTCGGGTGCTGGGCTGGGCCGTGGCCTGGCGACTAGCTGGGCCGGGCCAGTTCGGCGACGGAGGGTTTAAAAAAAAAACATTTCCAGACAAATAAAATAATAAAAGTAAAATAAATAAAAATATTATATAGGCATATAATATATCAAAATTTTCAGAAAAAGATTTTCTATGACATGAACATTTTTCTAGCATTAAATAAAATACACACAAAATCAGATAATTCAAAGAGTGCTACTGGTCTAATAGAATCCAACAAAAATCATTTTAAAAAATACCAAAATGAATTCAATTTTATTTCTCTCCAATTTTCTATTGTAGGGAATCATGTTACCCTATTTTCCATGTATTTTGTTTTTGGAGAAAAATAATTTGAATAAAACTCAAATAACCGAAATTGAAAAATAATTCCAAAAGACTTTGAATTCGATCCTTTGAAACTCCCAACTCATATTTCATATAATTTGAAGAAGTCATTTTATCTCCTCTCGTGAAAATCATTGAGTTGCATAAAGTTTCAGAATTGGAAATATTTTCCAAATGAAATTCAAATATTTTCAACACCCCCTGTCATTTAAATAATGGAAGAGGTCATGTCATCTTCTCTCCAGGGTTTCGTGATGAAAAAGTATTTGAATTCATGGAGAGCATAAATGCAAAAATGAAAGTTTGGGAAAGTCCTTTTATTCCCTCTTATTTAACTTTCAAAAAGGTTTCGAATTTCACTCAATTTCACACAATCAATGAAACAATCAATCAAATCTATCTATTTAATATAACATTCCAAAATTTAGAATTTTGGGATGTTACAGAAAGTGACTAAATGAAATTCCCGTGTACCCTCAAGAACGCTTTGCTTATCATAAGAGGCCGTTTTGGCATGTCCTTTGCCAAAAAAGGATTGGGCTACCTTGATGCATACTATTTGCCATTACCGTTACTTGCTTGTTACAAATTATCTTGCTATCAAACTACTCATTACTAATAATTTCAGTTCTTGCAGAGAATACCTTGCTGAAAACTACTTGTCATTTCCTTCTGCTCCTCGTTGGGTTTGACACTCTTACTTATCGAAAGGACTATGATTGATCCCCTATAGTTGTGGGTCATCAGGGAGGAGGGCGACAGTGAATTTGGTGTGGTGGGGTGCCATGGAGGAGGGGCTGAGCTTTCATGGCTAGGGATCGAGCTTGCCCCCAACCTATAAAAGGACAAGGATCGAGCTCGCCCCCAACCTATAAAAGGACGAGGATCGAGCTCGCCCCTCCCCCCCCCCACACATCATTCTTCTTCCTCTCTCCTTCATCGTCCCGTATCCTTCAAGCCCCCAAGCCTTCCAGCCCATGAGCCCCTTCCTGCCGTCGCTGTGACCCCCTTTTCTTCTTCCACCATGGCGCATGAGGTCAGCCGCTATGACTGGGAGAAAACGTACGCCATCCTCGCCGCCAGGGACGCCGAGATCCATGAACTTCGGGGGGTTCTCAGCAGCATTGCTCTCCGTCTAGAGAGCGAGACCGCAGAGCTGCGTGGCCGGCTAGAGATGGAGTGGCTCAACCGCCGGGAGGCGGAGCAACTCTTCACCAATCTCCATGCTGACGACTATGGGAGCGTGGCGTCGCTGCGCAACGTGTACCTGTGGCTGAACGAAGACATGGACGTCCTCGGTCTTCAGTGGTTCGTCCCCTACGGTGCCTCCAATCAAGGGAAGTTGAACCATCTGGTGTTCTTCTCCCAACGTTTGGCGGCGCGGTTCAGGGAGTTTTGCAAGGAGGCGCAGGAGGCAGAGGTGGATCGGGCGGCGCGGGCGGTGGCACTTCGTGTCCTTGCCAGTGTCCACCACATTTCTCCCCACTTCCCGGTGGAAGTCATACCAGAGGAGCTCGATATGGACGACCAGCACAGGGCGGAGCGCGTGGTGGGTGATGTCGCGGAGGTGTTGTTTCAGTAGGAGAAGGAGAACGACTTTGGGGAAGCCTGAGTTCCCCTCCTGCTCCGGCTTCGTCGTCTTCGGCTTCGTTGTCATCCTTTTCTTTTTATTTTCTTTTTATCTAGTAGTAGGCCGCCCCCTGTTTCCTATGACGGGGGGCAGAAAAAGAAGATAGGCAAAGGGTGCCGTTAATCTGGTGGAACGGTGTGGCCAGATGTAAGCACCGGTCCACCCTTTAAATTATGAACAAATATTCTTCAAGTAGTACTTGCATTCCCTAAAGTGCCATTTATTTTTCGGATGATTTCTAGTTCTTGTACCTATGCCTTGTTTCGATCAGACTGTAGTCCATTTTGTAGTGCCTCAACCATACTGCATTAGGATCTCTGCCTAAACCACGACCACCGAAATCACTTCTTCTAGAGTACACGTGCATCTTTAGAACTATCACAACTTATATGAGCTTTCCCGGATATCTGAGCAATGTGTTCGTTATTGCAATCAGAAGTCCTAAGAAATGCTTGTTCACGAACAAGGGAAATTTACAGGAAAAGGTTTGAAAAAACAGGTCGAACAAAATCGTAAAACCGAGATGCCATACTTATCTCTGTTTATTTGGTTCATACTCAGATGGATATGCAAGGTTGGCCTTCTGCTTCCCGGGGTTTGTCTGTGATGTAGTATTTCACTGCCTCAAAGTTTTAAACAAAAATGCAGGAAAACTTTTGGTTGTGTTGTGTGTCCACAACACATCCGTTAGTTGTGAGCATAATTCATACAACATGCAGCATGATGCAGGTCATGAACATAGCTACCCAATGCAAATCATAATCATGACTACAACTTAGCATGGTAATTCACATGACATTGCAAGATGCTTGAGTCTAGTTATTTGCTTTGTAGATAAGTTGTTGCCGGCTGGAGCGGATCCAACCAACGGGAACGGATCCTGTTGGCGCCCTAAGGCCAGTGTAGAACTTGCGAAGATGGTACTTCTGTAGGTTTTCAATGTTTCATGAATTTTGCATAGAGTTTCCATCTTCCATTTCTAGCCAGACAAGACCCCGTCTAGTAACTTAAACCACCCTAAAAGATGATCGATCACTGTCCATGAACGTGACCAGATACGTCTGACGTACAGGGGAATGGATCAGCTACGTCCAGTCGTAGATGCTGGGCGATTCATACCCAAGTTGGCCAAATGGGCCGGGCCAACCAGACCGACCCGCGAGCACGCCGACACGGCCCGCCATGGGTCAAGCACGACACGAGCTAAACGGGTCGTACCCAGCACGTGGCACGCCCCTAGGTCATGCTTGAGCTGCTAGGCTGAGCACGCGGGCCGACGGCATGGCCCGATTATCTTTTTTATATATATATCTCTATATGGCATAATACTAGCCCATTAGGTCAAAATAGGCCCATAAAACGCTCAAGAGGCCGAACAGCAGATGATGGCCAGCGGGCCGGCCTGATTAGCGGCTGGGTTGTGCCTAGGCTATAGGTTGCAGCACGCGGGCCAGCATGGCACGGCCTGTATAATAATCGTGCTCCGACGGGCCGTGCCGTGCTAGGCACGATTACAATGGGCCGGGTCGTTCCGTGCCGGGCCGGCCCGTTTGGCCATACATTCCATTCCAGCGACGCCCACCTTATCCTGCTCCCTATCCCTCAAGAAAAAAAAAACCTTATCCTGCTCCCCTTCCTGGCCACTCCATTCGAACCCTCCCCGCTCACGGAGCTGCCACCAATGGCGCTCCCTCCTCCCTTGCTCCCGCGCTCTTCCTGTATTTGCAGAGGCGTCACCAAAGTCACCCCATACAAATCCGTGGAAAACATACCGGATGCCTCCACCGCCCCCTCCGCCACAGCGCAGCACTCGCTGCTTCGCGCCCATACTCGCGCCGGCCGAATGCAGCCCGCGCGGCAGGTGTTCGAGGCAATGCCGCCGCGGGACAGGTCCCTCGTCGCTTGGACTGCTATCATGTCCGGGTACGCCACCCACGGCCCCGCCTCCGAGGCGCTGGTCCTGCTCCTGCGCATGATGGAGCGGTCACTGAGGCCGGACGGGTTCGTCTTCTCAGTCGTGCTGCGCGCCTGCGCGGCAGTCGGGAACCTCAGATTTGGAAGGCAGGTCCACTGCGCCGCTGCGAAGATGGGCTACGTAGATTCTGACCTCTTTGTGGCAAACGGCCTCCTTACCATGTACGCGAGCTGCCAGTCGCTGGGTTGCGCTGAGAAGGTGTTCGATGGCATTGCCGCACCTGATTTGGTCTCTTGGACCTCCATGCTCAGCGGCTACACTGAGAATGGCTGCCATACCGAGGCGCTAATGTTGTTCGTGGAAATGATCCATGCCAGTATTGGCTGTGACGCGTTCACTCTGTCAGTTGCACTCAGGGCAGCTTCTAGTTTGGCCAATCGAAGTTTGGGACACCAGCTGCATTGCTGCATCATCAAGTCAGGATTCTCTAAAAGCGGGTTCTTGGAGAACTGCCTGATTGAGTTCTATGGGAAGTCCAGGGAACTACAGCTGATGCAGAAGGTGTTTGATGATATGCATGACAAGGATTTGGTTTCTTCCAATAGCATCATCCAGTGCTATGCAGATAACATGTGTGATGATCAGGCTTTGTCTCACTTCCGTGCTATGATGTTTGAATGCTCGGAATGCGATGAGTTTACATTGGGTAGCATTTTGCATGTTGTCACCAGAAGAGGAGCTTTTGGTTATGGAAGGGAAATACATGGCTACCTCATTAGAGCAGGCCTAGACTCAGATAAGCATGTTATGAGTGCTCTGATGGATATGTATGTCAATTGGGCTACTCTTCATAAGGGACAATGTATGCTACCTTTGAGAATGCTAAGATACTATTTGCTGGTCCAGGGAAAGCTGGATCACTTTATTGTGGCCACTAGTTTGAGGTTGTGCGCTTTTGATCAAGATTTAGCAACAGGAAGGATGTTACACGCCTATGTTTTGAAGTTCAACATGAATTCAGATCCCTTTGTCACTAGTTCTCTGGTCGACATGTATGCTAAATGCGGTTCTGTGGATGAATCACATGTTCTCTTTTCAAGAACCAAGGATCCAGGGACAGCCGCATGGACTGCGGTAATCTCAGGCAACTGTTTGAATGGTCAATTTGAAAGAGCAATGCATTTGTTCAGGAGGATGCAGTTGGAGCTTGTGCAACCTAACGAGTTCACTTATACCTCTGTACTTACAGCATGTGTGGCTCTTGGGGATGTTGTAGGTGGCATGGAGATCCAGGGCAACTCCATCAGAACTGGTTATGGAACCAATGCTTCTGTTGTGAAAAGTCTTATAAGCTTTTACTTAAGAGAAGGGCAGTTCAAGCAGGCCCTTAAGCTTTGCTTATCACTCTCAAACCGTGAGATTTCTTGGGAAGCACTGGTTAAAGATTTTGCTCAAGGTGGTGATCACGTTGGAGTACTTAATCTTTTGTGTGTTATCCAACGTTCTGGTGGGGTTCTTGATTATCCAACTGCATTACACATCTTGAATTCTTGTGGAAAATTGGAACTCCTTCATGAAGGGCTTCAAGCACATGCCTACCTTACAAAGCGTGGCCTTGCTTCTGAACCATGCATCAGCAATCACCTTATTGACATGTACTCCAATTGCGGCAGTCTCAAAAATGCATTGGATGCCTTCAGATATATGTCTGACAAGAGTGCATCTACTTGGACCTCAATAATCATAGCTCATCTAGAAAATGGCTGTCCAGAGACAGCCATTGACTTGTTTGTGCAGATGTTAAGAAGAGAGAAAATACCAACTTCGATTGCATTCTTATCTGTGCTGAAGGCCTGTGCAGAAATCGGCCTTGTAAGTGAAGCCTTCCAGTTCTTTGTGTCCATGACCGAGGTCTACAAAATAGAACCTTCAGAAGGTCATTACAAGCATATGATTGAGGTTTTGGGTCATTCTGGTATGTTCAAGGAAGCAGAGCATTTCATTGATAGTGTGGTCCCTTCGGAATCTAGTGCTTCAGCCTGGATTTTACTTTGTTCTGCTGCCAAACAAAATGGAAACACCAAAATCATGAAGCTTGCAATGGACAAACTCGCAAGCCTTGCTCCATGTGATTGTCGAGCAAATGCTTCACTGGGAAATGTCATCCCCATCACTGACTAGTTAATCAGGCGGCACCAGTGTAATGAGTGACAGAGTGAGTATACTTGCCCCTCCTGGTTTATCCAAAGGGAAGCATGCCTTAACTTGTCAGATTGTAGGTTGCGCGGAGTGCACAGTGGCATATGAAGTGAACATTATGAATTTAGAACTGTAAACTGCTGTATATTTGTATACTAGCTAATATGTTGTGCAGTTTCCACAAATGTAGATAATTTCCGTTGTGTTATACCCAATTTCAAAGGTATGCCGTTCTTTGCATGTTTCTGGTAAAAATATAGCGGTTGAGTGGTACTGCGGTAACCAATCACAATCTTTTTCTGCTATGCAAGTTAAAGAATTTTTTATCCTGTAATGGTTTTGTCAGTGATCAAACGGAGGGCGTGTTCGAATCATTTGAGGTTTACCAGGGTCTGTTTAGTAAACCAAGAATGTAAGATTGCCTTTTTCTAAAGGAATGCCATCATGGCTTGCTTTATTGCTCCTTAAATAGTGCTTACATCGTCAACAAGAGCAGGATCAGCATCAGCTTCTCTAGCTAGACAATGAGCTACATAATTAGCCCCCCTGTTACAAGAGTTATATGTGACAGAACTAAAGGTGGGGGCTTGAATACAAATGTCGTCGAAGAGAGGAGCAGCCATAGAGATGAGGAAAAGCCACCCGCCTGAAGAGTTTCAACAGCGTGGAGGCAGTCGGATTGAAGGATGATGTGATCGAATCCCAGTTGGTTTGCCAATTACTCCACGTCGAATGGCAAGTGCTTCAGTAGTCGCGGCATCAACTGCAAAAGGAACATTTTCACTGCACCCGTCTCTGAATCTGCTATGCGAGCCACCACCCCAACACCACCTGGCAGGGAGTTTTTCTTTTCTAGGAAAACCTTCCAATGTACTCATTAGCCGTTGAGGCAGTACAAAGAACACAGTGCATCTAGGTCCGTAGACCACCTAGCGACGACTACAAGCATTGAAACGAGCCGAAGGCTTGCCGCTTTCATCGCCCCTCCCTCACTGGAGCCGGACAAACCTTATTGTAGTAAACAGACGGAAAGTCGCCGTGCTAAGATCATAGGACCAGCACACCATAACAATAATCGTCGTCGATCAAGAGAATCGTAGATCAAAAAGATTCAACCTGTAGATACATGAAAGCACACAAATGAAGACCAAATACAACCAGATCCGCCAAAGACAAAAACTGATCGAATACGACGAGGTTCACTGAAAACACGCCTCCACACGCCCTCTGACGATGCTAGATGCATCACTAGGACGAGGGTTAGGTGGGGAGAACTTTATTCCGTTTTCAGAAAGCCACCGCCATCTCGTCTTCCTGAGCAGAACACAAACCCTAGTCAAACTAGCATGACGCCTAAAAACGGAGCATGAGCCCTCCCGTCGTCAAGGGCCGAGGTCCACTATGCCTCCATGGCCTAAGGTCACAGAAGACAAAGCAGACCGGTGACGGTGCTTACAGGAGGCAGGGAACCCTAACCGCTTCTTGTGCACCTCATGAGATGAAGGGGCACGAGACAACACAAATGTACCTAAAAGGGAGTCCTCATCGAACCTATAGCATCCATGTTGATCATAAGGAATCCCTCATGTTCTTGTAAGTCACATCTTCTTCCTATCATGTTCTCTACTATCCAACGCGCCCATCGCCTTGGGTGATATCACCTGTCCTTTCCTGAAGTGATACCATCCCTTAAGTTCTCCCATGATCTCTAATTTCAAATAGTAAATTTAAACATTTTTTTCATTTTCTAATTTTTTATGAGGGTGCACAAGGCATGTGTTTAAAATCCCTAAAAAATTTAGATCTAAATTCAAAAGGCTCATCAAGAAACATAAAAGACAAATCCAAAATGAATAGCGGTGCCAAAGCAACAATGGCACTATTCAAATTTGGATTTGCTTTTTTAGTTTCTCAATTTGCATTCTGAATTTGGATCTGAATCTTTTAGGATTTGTACACATAGGTCTTGTGGGCATTCACACAAAAAGTGCAGATTTTGTACCACAACTAGCGGGTACATGACCTATCCATATCGTTCATGATGCATCGAGATTTATGTGCCAATACACCAACTCCTCTCTCACTTTTCAACTGCAAAGCGGAGAAAAATAGCAAAATTGTTCCATCAAAATGTACAAATCCGAGCCAGCGTCAGAATATCCAAAGACCAGCACTAGCGAGTAGACTTCTGTTGGGGAACGAAGTATTTCAAAAAAAATCCTACGATCATGCAAGATCTATCTAGGTGATGCATAGCAACGAGAGGAGAGAGTGTGTCCATGTACCCTCGTAGACCGAAAGCGGAAGCGTTTAGTAACGCGGTTGATGTAATCGAACATCTTCGCGATCCAACCGATCCTAGCACCGAACGTACGGCACCTCCGTGTTCAGCACACGTTCAGCTCGATGACGTCCCTCGAGCTCTTGACCCTGTTGAGGACGAGGGAGAGTTTCGTCAGCATGACGGCGTGGCGACGGTGATGATGAAGTTACCGGCATAGGGCTTCGCCTAAGCACTACGACGACATGACCGAGGTGATAAACTGTGGAGGAGGGCACCTCACACGGCTAAGAGATTGTCTGTTGTGCCTTTGGGGTGCCCCCTGCCTTCGTATATAAAGGGGGAGGAGGAGGTGGCCGACCTAAGGGGGCGCACCGTAAGGGGGGAGTCCTACTTGGACTCCTAGTCCAAGTAGGATCCCTCCTCCTTCCTTCCACCGAAGAAGGAAAAGGCGAAGGGAGAGAGAGGGAGAAGGAAAGAGGGGGGCCGCCCCCTCCCTAGTCTAATTCGGTTTGGGCAAGTGGGTGCCCCTCTCACGTGTCATTTCTCCTCTCCTTCAATAAGGCCCAATAGGCCCAATACTTCTCCCAGGGGGTTCCAGTAACCTCCCGGTACTCCGGAAAAATGCCCGAACCACTCGGAACCATTCCGATGTCCGAATGCAACCTTCCAATATATGAATCTTTACCTCTCAACCATTTCGAGACTCCTCTTCATGTCCGTGATCTCATCCGGGACTCCAAACAAACTTCGGTCATCAAATCACACAACTCATAATACAAATCGTCATCGAACATTAAGCGTGCGGACCCTATGGGTTCGAGAACTATGTAGACATGACCGAGACACATCTCCGGTCAATAACCAATAGCGGAACCTGGATGCTCATATTGGCTCCTACATATTCTATGAAGATTTTTATCGGTCAAACCCCATAACAACATACGTATTCCCTTTGTCATCGGTATGTTACTTGCCCAAGATTCGATCGTCGGTATCATCATACCTAGTTCAATCTCGTTACCGGCAAGTCTCTTTACTCGTTCCGTAATGCATCATCCCGTAACTAACGCATTAGTCACATTGCTTTCAAGGATTATAGTGATGAGCATTACCGAGAGGGCCCAGAGATACCTCCCCAATACACGGAGTGACAAATCCTAATCTCGATCGATGCCAACTCAACAAACACCATCATAGACACCTGTAGAGCATCTTTATAATCACCCAGTTACGTTGTGACGTTTGATAGCACACAAGGTGTTCCTCGGTGTTCAGGAGTTGCATAATCTCATAGTCAGAGGAACATGTATAAGTTATGAAGAAAGCAATAGCAATAAAACTAAACGATCATTATGCTAAGCTAACAGATGAATCTTGTCCATCACATCATTCTCTAATGATGTGATCCCGTTCATCAAATGACAACACATGTCTATGGTCAGGAAACCTAACCATCTTTGATTAACGAGATAGTCTAGTAGAGGCACACTAGGGACATACTGTTTCTCTATGTATTCACACATGTACTAAGTTTCCGGTTAATACAATTCTAGCATGAATAATAAACATTTATCATGATATAAGGAAATATAAATAACAACTTTATTATTACCCCTAGGGCACATTTCCAGTCTCCCACTTGCACTAGAGTCAATAATCTAGTTCACATCGCCATGTGATTTAACACCAATAGTTCACATCACCATGTGACTTGACATCCATAGTTCACATCGCTATGTGACCAACACCCAAAGGGTTTACTAGAGTCAATAATCTAGTTCACATCACCATGTGATTAACACCCGAAGAGTGTCGGATCGTGGGTTCCGGCAAACCCTTGAGGTTCGAACACTGGGGTGCGCACGAAGATCTCTCTCTCTCTCTCTCTCTCTCTCTCTCTCTCTCTCTCTCTCTCTCTCGCTCACTCTCACGATGATCTCTAGGCCTAGCTCACCGAACCCAAGGAACAAGAGACACGGGAGTTTATACTGGTTCAGGCCACTGTTGTGGTGTAATACCCTACTCCAGTGTGGTGTGGTGGATTGCCTTGTAGGTTGAGGATGAACTAGTACAAGGGATGAACAACCTCCTGAGGAGAGGTGTTCTTTAGCTCGGTGAGCTTGTGTGTGTGAGGATGGTCTGAATGATCCGTGCCCTGCTACGATGGTGGCTAGTCCTATTTGTAGAGGCCCTGGTCCTCTTCCCAAATGTTTAGGCAGGAAGGGATCCCACAACGGCCAATTTCGAAGGGAGACAACTAGTACAAGTTATCCTGACAAAAGATGGTCTTCGCCTGCTAAAGGCTCTAGTGGTGACGCCGTCGTGGGCTCTGTGGTGACCTCCGTCTTGTCGTCCTGCTGGTCTTGGTCTTGCTGCACCGATATGGAAACCTTTGCCTGATGCATCGGGACTCCTCGCCTGCGCTTGCCCCTTTAGCACCAAAGAGGAAACTGACACCCTGCGCCCGCTGGCGCCCGCCTGGCCTTGGTCGTCATGGCTCATGTCATGCGGACCTCGCGAGGTGCACCTTGCATAGATATCTCCGCTCCTCGGGAGCCAGCCTAGCGAGGCCGCCCCGGAGGAGGTCTTGGTGTCGTCCGCCTCGCGAGGCTTGGCCCCTCGCGAGGGTCTTGAGTAGTTGTTGATGAAGATGGGCCATACTAGGCGCTGGATGAGCCACGCCCTGGGCCGCAGGCAGGCAAGTCTGGGTACCCCCGTTCCCAGGATGCCGACAGTAGCCCCCGGGCCCAAGGCGTGCTTGGACTTGGCTTCGAGGCAAAGCCAAGGGTCAAGTGCAGAGAGCCGCGGGCCCCAATAGCCTGATGCCTCAATTGACGTGTGGTGACTGACGGGATGTGGGCGCCTCTACTTCCCCATGTAGCCTCGATTTCCGCCTGGCTAGGCAACCACTGTCGTGTTCATAGCTCCGCCTCCTTTACTGGCAGCACTCTCCGCAGCTCCCTCATCTTCCGGAAGGCAGCGGATTTCTTCCCCGGTCCAATCTGACACCAACTCCCCCGCCGCCATGGCACCAAGCCGTAAGAAGAAGGGGAAGAAGGAGTCCCGTACCTCAGCCCCCGCGATGCCGGTCTTCGAGCCCGCCATCGAGCGGTCGGTGGTGCTCAACCAAGAGGCGATGGGCAAGGTGCGCCCGATGCTTGCCGCTGATTTCAATGAGTGGGGGGCGACGGTGGCTTGGCCTTCTTCCCATGCCAAAATTGACAGGACGGCCACCAAGGTCTCCATCCATGTTCACGCCCTCTGGACATTCCTGATTCCCCCCTTCTCCAATTTCTTCAATGCGGTGCTCTCGCATTACCAGATCAATGCGCTGCATCTCGATCCCCAATCCATCATCCTCCTTGTCATCTTTGCCTTCGTCTGCGAAGCCATGGTGGGCATTGCCCCTTCCGTGGCCTTGCTTCGCCACTTCTTCTCGCTGCACCTGATAGATCCTCTCCATCGCTCAGGGTGTGTATCCCTTCAGGCCGTCACGGCGACGGCCGGCTCGGGGATCGACTTCGAGCTCTCGTCGGTCGTCGGAGGCTTTAGAAAGAGGTGGGTGTTTGTGGACGTTGGTGTGCGCATCCCCCTGCTGCTGCTCCCACGGATTCTAGCTGCTCCGACCTCTGGTTGGGGGCACGCGAAACTCACCGGTCGGCGGCTCGTCCATGTCTGGCGCCGGCTTGCTAGGCTAAAGGACCTCGGAGTGACGGTGCCCATGGTGGTGAAGGAGTTCATCAGGTGTCGCATCTCTCCGCTTCAGCGCCACTCCCGGCAAATGTGGACCTTCTCCGAATATGGGGACCGCATGAGGCTTCAGGCTCCGGCTCTTCCTCCTGAGGCGCGGCGCATGATGCTCGAGCTCCTGACGGGCGACCCGATGCCAGCCAACCTGCCGGAGGAGGGCTGTCTTCTGTACTGCTGCTCAAACAAGGTGGAGTTCGTGAAGCAGATGCCCCTCTTCGACGAATGGGGACTGCGCCCAGTTGGCCTTCAAGGGCCTTGCGAGAGCCCCGTCTTCGTGGCCCCCTGCCTGCCGCCAACGCCATGCCCGCCCCAGAAGCGGGTGTGATACGTCTCCAATGTATCTATAATTTTTGATTGTTCCATGCTATTATATTATCTGTTTTGGATGTTAATGGGCTTATTTATACACTTTTATATTATTTTTGGGACTAACCTACTAACCCAAGGCCTAGTGCAAATTGCTGTTTTTTTTGCCTATTTCCGAGTTTCGCTGAAAAGGAATATCAAACGGAATCGAAACGGAATGAAACCTTCAGGAGAGTTATTTTTGGAACAAATGTGATCCAGGGGATTTGGAATAGACGTCAAGAAATCAACGAGGAGACCACGAGGCACAGAGGCGCGCCTGCCCCCCTGGGCGCGCCCCCACCCTCGTGGGCCCCTCATAGCTCCACTGACCTACTTCTTCCTCCTATATATACCCATATACCCAGAAAACATCCAGGAGCACCACGAAACCCTATTTCCACCACCGCAACCTTCTGTACACAAGAGATCCCATCTTGGGGCCTTTTCCGGAGCTCCGCCGGAGGGGGAATCGATCACGGAGGGCTTCTACATCAACACCATAGCCTCTTCGATGATGTGTGAGTAGTTTACCTTAGACTTTCGGGTCCATAGTTATTAGCTAGATGACTTCTTCTCTCTCTTTGGATCCCAATACAATGTTCTCCTCGATCTTCTTGGAGATCTATTCCATGTAACTCTTTTTGCTGTGTGTTTGTCGAGATCCGATGAATTGTGGGTTTATGATCAAGATTATCTATGAACAATATTTGGTTCTTCTCTTGTAAGTGCATCTAGTGCCCCTTAGTGATTTTGGTGTATTGAAGACTTATAGGTTAAGGGACTAATGCGTTTGTGAGTGTACACAGGTCTACAAGTCTATGAGGAGTTTGATATTTACAGAGAAAGTTGACCCCTAAAAATGAAGTTCTTCGACTGAAGACTTTGGATTTCTGAAGACTTTGAAAGTAAAGAAATTGGTGTGACCTTGAAGACTTGGTATTCATTCGAGGAACATGAAGCGTGAAGACTTTTGTTTTCGTAGTTTCATTTTCTCTTTCTTGAGTCATAGGAAACACCGTACTGTTAAAGGGGGTTGAGGAAATACTAAGGAAAAATTTCCATGTGATGCTCAACTCAAAATCCTACACCTACCAATCCCTTCGAGTGAAGCCATTGGAAATCTCATACAGTTCAGTCAATTTCTTCAGTGACAGAGACGAAGTTCTTTTGGTCTCTGAGGAATTTGTTCTGACTGAGGAGTTAGGAATTCACTAGTGCGGATTGCCTACACATTGAGGAACATGATAGCCCTGAGGATTTTGCTACTCAAAATTCCGACCGTTGCTGTGCTATGCGCCAGCTGTCCCAAAATATCTACCCACCTAACGGTCATATCATTGAAGGGCATTTAAGTCTTATCATGTCGGGCTGCTCCCTAGGCTATAAATAGCCGCCCCCTACAACCACTAGCTGGTTGGCTGCTCCGAGAGAAATTGACACTTGTCATTTGAGAGCAACCCATCCTCCGAGGACTTTGAGCGAAATCATCAAGTGAGGAAAACCCAAACCCAAACACCTTCAAACCCCAAGTGATTGAGCATCACTGAAGAGATTGATCCTGCGTGGATCCGATGCTTGTTACCTTTGAAGACTGTGCTTCTTCCAGATGGTTAGGCGTCTTGGTCTAGAGCATCCAAGAGGAATTGTGGATTGTCGAGTGACCGAGTTTGTGAAGGTTCGGAAGTCACCTGAGGACTTACCACGAGTGATTGGGCGAGGTTTGTGTGACCTTAGCACAAGGAGAATACGGTGAGGACTTGGTGTCCTGAGCTGCATGTTCAGGACTGGGTGTCCGGGACTATGCGTCCTCGAGTTTAAATACTCAGCCGTTCCAACCAGACGTACAACTGAGACAACAGTTGGAACTGGTCTACCAAATCATTGTCTTCACCAAGCCTACTGGTTCTATTTCTTCAACTCTTTCATTTCCTCATAACCGTATTGTGTGTTTGTTCATATCTGTGTTTGAAGACTTTGACTGAAGACTTTCTCAATTTCCTCAGTTCAATGTCTTTAGTCTGGTTATCCTCATCCTATGTTATCCTGTGCTTATGCTTCTTGTACTCTGTGCCTGTCTTCATTTCATCATGATGACTATGCTTGTGTTCTGTTATGTTTACTTATGAGTACTTATTCCGATGCTAGTAGTTCTTCACTAAGGAATTTCCTCACTGGCAAATTCCTCAGCGAAGAATTCATAAAAATCGCCTATTCACCCCCTCTAGTCGATATAACGCACTTTTAATTGGTATCAGAGCTAGCTACTCCCTTGTTCTGTGTGATTTTGGTTTAACCGCCTGGAGTTTAGTTATGTCGACCGCAGGTATGAAGAAAGTGACATGCCCCATCTTTGACGGTCATGAGTATCCCAAGTGGAAGGCCATGATGAAGAAGCGCCTCATGGCGATGAACAGCGAGCTGTGGACCGTCACTGAGATTGGTCTGACCGATCTGTGCAAGATGGCGGAGGCAGATGACATTCGCATGTACACTCTTCTCAACCTCATAGCGAAGGACGTCATCTGCTCCTGCCTATCTCAAAATCAATTCAGGAACGTCATGCATCTCGATCATGCGAAGCTTATCTGGGACCGTCTCTTTGAGGTCTATGAAGGTCATCGAACCCGTCATGATCCTTGGTTTGAGGACTTCAAGGAATCTCTCAAAGCGATGATATTCGAACCAGAATCATCGTCTTCTGCACCATGCCTTATGGCAAAAGATGCTAAGGTAACTGAATGATATCTATCTGAATCCAGTGATGATGAATCGGGTGATGAAATTGGACCCAGCTATGTCAAACTTGCTTCCCTTGCCACTAAACAACAAAGAGCTTTGGAAAAAGTTCAATATATGCTAAATAAGAGTGATGATATGTTGGGTGAAGAAATGGATCAGTCGAAAGCTTTGGCTGAGAGTCTTCAAAGACTTCAGTCTAAGTTTGACACCCTTCAAGGTCATAATAACACTCTCTTATCTGATCATGAGAAGCTTTCTTATGAATTTCTTCAAAGAAAGCAAGACCTTGAGAAGATAAGAGTGAGTTATGAAGATCTTCAGAAGGAGCGCGATTCATTACTTGCTCAACAAATCAGCGCTTCTCAGGAAGAATTTGTTCCTCCATGCTTGAAGTGCATTGAACGTGAATTTGCTAATTCTTCACCTGAATGTTCAAATGCTTCTAATGTTTCAAATTCTTCACATGCCTCTGCTATCACTAATTCCTCATATGAGGACATTGCTAGTATCATTGACGATGCATGGCTGAAGGAATTGTACATGACAGGCATGTACAAAAGCCTCAAAGGGCATCAGACTCTTTGTGATGTGCTTAAAAAGAAAATCCTCAACAGGAACCCTAGGAAAGAGGGTATTGCCTTTGAGAGGAAACTTAATGCTGATGGTACATATTGGAAGCCTGAGCAGTACCCCAAAACTACATGGGTTGCTGCAAAGGGACCTCCAGTTGATCCATCTAACTTATCTGGATTTGCATGTGAATTTCCTTGTTTTGATGATGAGTCATTTGACTCCAACTATAAACTATTCAAAAATCAGAATGGTGAAGTATTTGCTAGATATGTTGGCACTAACTGCAGGAATGGTCCCCCTATGAAGAAAATCTGGGTTCCCAAAAGATACCTTGAAAATCTTCAGGTGAATGTCATCATGACGCCACCTGTGAAGATTAGGAACCCCAGATCAAATTCTTCATACGGACCAAACTCTTCACATGGATCATATTCCTCAAAAGGATCAAAGTCCTCATATGAACATCATCGTGCTAACCCACCCGTTTCACACGGAAGATCTAAGGATTTTGGATATGTGCATTATTCTTCAAATCATTATGTCCATAAGTCCTCGAAGAATTTCTCTGCTTACTCTTATGCTTACTCTAACCCCTCTTATGTGAAACGAAATGGACTGGCTTCTATGCCATCCTTCTCGTATGGAGCTCGCAGAATGATGAACTCTTTGCCACCCCTTCAGATGTGGGTGGTGAAGAAAAAGAACTAATCTCTTCCGCAGGGTCAGGTCTCCAGACGTACGTAATCGTCCGAAGAATTTGCTGGAGACCTGAGTATGCGTGAAAGGACGCAGGCTAATCATGAAGAAATGAACCTTCATTTCTCACATCCTCATACTGCTTTATCTGTTCTTCTGCTTGATGAAATTGATCTGATGAATTGATGTCATATTCTTCACTGATGAAGTATATGAGTTCGTAAGTTGCACTAATTCATCTGCAGGATGATCAACCCAAAGCCACTGAGTGGGTCCTCGATAGTGGATGTACAAATCACATGACTGGTGACAAGAATCTATTGATGGATGCTCCATTATCTCTGTCACATCTGAAGCATATCATCTTTGCTGAAAAAGGCAAAAGTCAGGTATTGGGTCTAGGTAAGGTTGCGATCACAAAGGATCGACACATGGACAAAGTCATGCTTGTCGAGTCCTTAGGATACAACCTTATGTTTGTCTCAATGCTTTGTGATCTTGATATGGTTGTTGTCTTTGGAAAGTATCGTTCTGTTGTGGTTATGGAAGCTGACAATTCCAAAGTCTTCGAAGGCTTTAGGAGAGGAGACTTGTATATTGTTGATTTCTCTACAGGACCGCAACCAGCCGTGTGCCTACTTGCAAAAGCTTCAGAAGGCTGGCTATGGCATCGACGACTTGGTCATGCAGGCATGAGGAATTTGCACACGCTTGCGATGAAGAAGCATGTAATTGGCATTGAGAATGTCAAATTCCTCAAGGATCACTTATGCGGAGCCTGTGAAGCTGGGAAGATGACAAAGGCCAAGCATCCAGCGAAGACTATCATGACCACTACTCGTCCATTTGAATTTCTTCACATGGATCTCTTCGGTCCTAATAATTATTCTGCTGTTTCAAATGAAGCATCTCAATATGGCTTCGTTATTGTTGATGATTACTCTCGTTACACATGGGTACACCTTGTTACTTACAAACATGAAGTGCAAGAAGTCTTCAAACGATTTTCCTCGAGGGCTTCAACAAACTTTGGTGTAAAGATCAAGCACATCAGAAGTGACAATGGCACTGAGTTCAAGAATTCTGGTCTTGATGATTATCTTGATGAACTTGGTATTACTCATGAGTTATCTGCTCCTTATACTCCTCAGCAGAACGACATCGTGGAGCGCAAGAACATGACTCTTGCTGAGATGGCTCGCACAATGTTTGATGAATACAAAATGCCTCGTCGTTTCTGGACTGAGGCAATTGATACTGCGTGCCACATCATCAACAAAGTATGTCTTCACAAATTCTTCAAGAAGACTGCCTATGAACTCCTCACTGATAAGAACCCAATGTAAGTTATTTCAAAGTCTTCGATGCTAAATGTTGGATTAGAGATCCTCATCACAACTCAAAATTTGCACCGAAAGCACATGAAGGTTTTATGCTTGGTTACGGAAAGGACTCGCACACCTACAGAGTTTTCAACAACGTTCTTCACAAGGTTGTTGAAACTGTAGATGTGCGGTTTGATGAAACTAATGGCTCGCAAAGAGAGCACCTACCTACTGTGATAGATGAACTAGCACCTGAGGAAACTATCAAGTTCAAGGCTACTGAGGATGTCATTCATACTGAAGAATCTGCTGAAGAATTCATTCCGGAACATGAAGAACGTCGAGCTAATGCAGCGAAAGAAAATACTAAAGAAAATGGTGCTGAAGAGAATGCTGATCAAATTCCTCAACGACAACCAGCTCATCCTCGCATTGCTAAAGAAGTGCAAGTTGAAAAGATCATCAACGACATCAAAGCGCCGGGTCCTCTCACACGCTCAAAAGCTTCACATTTATCTAACTTCTGTGGGCACTATGCTTTTGTCTCTATCACAGAGCCCACTAAGGTAGATGAAGCATTTCTGGAGCCTGAGTGGATTCAGGCCATGCAAGAAGAATTACATTAGTTCGAGCTCAACAATGTCTGGGAACTAGTCAAACGTCCAGACCCTCGCAAGCATAATATCATTGGCAAAAGTGGATCTACCGCAACAAGCAAGATGAAAACGGCCTTGTGGTGAGGAATAAGGCATGACTCGTAGCTCAAGGCTACACACATGTTAAAGGAATTGATTTCGATGAAACTTTTGCACCTGTTGCTAGACTTGAGTCTATTCGCATATTACTTGCTTATGCTAACCATCATGATATCACTTTATATCAAATGGATGTGAAAAGTGCATTCCTCAATGGTAAGCTTGAGGAAGAAGTATATGTTGCTCAACCCCTAGGTTTTGAAGATCCAAAGAATCCTGAAGTCTTCAGACTCAACAAGGCCCTCTATGGCCTCAAGCAGGCCCCACGGGCGTGGTATGATACCTTGAAGGAATTCTTCATGAAGAAAGGCTTCAAACCCGGTTCACTTGACCCTACTCTTTTCACTAAATCTTATGATGGTGAATTGTTTGTGTGCCAAGTATATGTTGATGATATTATCTTTGGCTGTACTGACCAACGTTATAGTGATGAATTTTCCTATATGATGAGTGAAGAATATCAAATGTCTATGATGGGAGAGTTGAAATTCTTCTTAGGTCTTCAAATTCGTCAACAGCGGAATGGCATATTCATATCTCAGGAGAAATACCTCAAGGATGTACTGAGGAAATTCGGCATGCAAGATTGCAAAGGCGTCAAAATTCCTATGCCCACAAATGGCCATCTGTGCACTGATGAAAATGGTATTGACTTCGATCATAAGGTATACCGCTCCATGATTGGTTCTTTATTGTACTTATGTGCATTATCTAGGCCAGATATAATGCTTAGTGTTTGCATGTGTGCCCGATTTCAAGCTACACCGAAGGAATCACACCATAAGGTTGTGAAGCATATTCTTCGATATCTAGCTCACACACCAACACTTGGATTATGGTACCCCAAGGGCTCGGCTTTTGATCTCATTGGATATTCTGACTCTGACTATGCTGGTGACCGTGTGGACCGCAAGTCAACATCTGGTACATGTCATTTCCTCGGACGATCTTTGGTCTGTTGGTCCTCGAAGAAACAGAACTACGTATCACTATCTACTGCTGAAGCTGAGTATATTGCCACTGGTTCTTGCTGTGCTCAATTGCTATGGATGAAGCAAACTCTCAAGGACTACGGCGTCAACATGAAGAATGTGCCTCTCTTATGTGACAATGAGAGTGCCATCAAGATTGCTCACAACCCAGTTCAGCACTCGAAGACTAAGCACATTCAGATTCGTCATCATTTTCTTTGGGATCCTGTGTTGAAGGGCGACATTTGTATTGAGCATGTGAAGACTGAAGAACAGCTAGGCGATATAGCCCTTGGATGAGAAGAGATTTAGAAAGTTGCGGTGTGAGCTAAATATCCTAGAATCTTCGAATGTTCTTTGAAAAGGACACTCATCCTAACACTTATGCAAAATTGATGACTTAGATGTGCAACACATGAAGAAACGTTTTTCTTCAATCAATGAAGAATAACATTCTAAGTGTGAAGAAATTAATGAAGAATTTGATTCTCAGAACCCTACGATAATTGTACGCGGTGTCTGAAATCATCATTCTTATACGGTGGGTCACGCCACCACCAAAAGTTGAAATTTCTCAGTTGTTCAAATTCTTCAACTTTGCATTGTCTTCACTGTTTCCGTTGTTTTTCTTCATTGGCTATATATATATATATATATATATATATATATATATATATATATATATATATATATATATGAGTTTATGTCCTCTACAACATTCACTTATTGCTAATTCTTCAAGTTGGTTTTTCTGCTAAGTGAATGTGATCGGACCCTTCCCCCTCTATGCTATACTCAATCCAATCTGTTCACAAATTCTTCATGTGCGTTCTATTTGAAACTCGTTCAAAATCTTCATTGTGTCCTTGATAGCTGAAGAAATTGCGAACGGAACTTTAAAACCTATCCTATCTAAATTTTCGGCTTTACCGCTCAAACTGTTCCGCATCCCACGATATACTTATCCACTCACCCACGATCTAACACGATCTCCACTTCTCAGTACATGGGTGACACATGTCATGCGACTGAGAAGGGTCAGGGGCACATTCGTCCAATTTCTTCGGGCGAGCAGTTTTTCAGCATGGCTATAAATACCCCTCTTCCCCTTCCTCACTTCCTTTACTCCGCTCGACCTCTCTCCAGCTTGAGCTTCTCAAACCCTAGCGCCACCGCTACTTCATCATCACTGGTGAGGAAGAGCTTCACTGCCTCGACCTCGTCGCCGCCGTACTCGCGCCGATCGTGGAAATCTTCACTCCGCCACCATCGTAGCTGTCTTCCTCCGCCAAGTTAGGGCGTGGAAGATCCGCACTGATGAACTTCACATCTCCTCACTCCAGTTCGTCGTGTTCTTCGTTCAGGGTAATCAAAAGTTACTTTTACTGCCCTCGTTGATTCAAATGATTATCTACAAAATCTTCAAAGGTGTTTTATCCTTCAATTCCTCACACACTAAACACCTCACAAGTCATCTGTTCTTGATTCATTTCTCTAAGCATCATTTTTCTTCAAGATTCCTCAATTGTGTGGATCTTCGATCTATACAACTCTGGAACCTAAGACAAAGAACGCTTAGTGAAATTCTTCAAGACTCAACTGGTCAAATTCCTCAAACTTGTTCTTTTTGAAAAACCTTCTGAGAACGCATATGACCTCTTCAAATTCCTCGCAACTATACTCTATTCACAGGTACGCATGTCCGCTGCTGAATCACTAGGTTCTCATCAACTTAACTCATTTGCAGCATTCCTCGAAGAAAAGTTGCATACTTCTTCAGAGAATTTGATTGTTCAAATTCCTCAACTGAAGAAAATGGCTGATGGTAAAAGGCCACAGAAAGGAGGAAAGAAGCCCGAGGTCATGACTTCCTTTGAGATCCCTGATGACATCTATGCCGGGTACTGCACACCTCCCGAGGAAGATAAAAATCAGCGCAAGGTGCGCATTCAGAAAATTGAGAGGAGATGGGCAAGAGAATGGAGGGAGTACAGGTATGTAACTCCAAAATAGATGAAGAAATTCGCACTCAATCCTCCATGCCCAAGAGCTCCATTGGCACCTGGCCAAGAAGCAGATCCCACTAGCCTCAAGCGCCGTGAGGATTATCCTGATGAATGGGCAAAGCACCAAGCCAAGTTGGCTAAGCAAGCCAGAGAAGCAGTGAGAAAATTCAATGAAGACTTTGCTGCTGCCTCTGTTGAGGCCTCTGCTGTTAAGCCAAAGAAGCCTGCGCGCAAGCCAAGTGCTTCACCAACAGTGCCCTCACGGCCAGAATCCTCAAAGCCCTCATGGCCAATTCCTCATGCCGCTCCTACTCCTCCAATGTCCTCAGCTCCTCCGTCAAAGTCTTCGGCCGCTCCGACTAAATCCTCAGCACCTGTGCATCTTGCCTCGTGCCAAAGGATAGTAGGCATATCTATTGCCTCAGGAGCCTCCGCTAGTTCCTCTGCTGCTCCTAGTTCCTCAGCTGGCCCCTCTCTGCTGAAGACAAAGTCAACTGCTGGACGAGGTCCTCAACCAAGTCCTCAGAAGAAGCAAGTCGCTTTCCAAGTGCCATTTGAAGAAGACGAAGCTAATGATGAAGAACTTGCCAAAATCATCAGAGACAGGCAAGTCAGGGCCGCTAGTGCCAAAGGAAGCAATGTGCCACTGCTTTTAGATCCAAGGCTGATCCTAGACTTCATTGATCTATGGCACAAGGATCCCAACACGCCTTTGCCGGAGATGAACCTCACTCCTGGTCAAAGTCATGTCTTGACTGCTTTCATTGAAGAAGAAAAATGGAAGTTTGAGAAGGCCAGATAAATCAAGAAAACACAGTACAGAAAAGAGAAACTTCTGAAGAAAAACATTGTCACCATGACAACTGAAGAACTAGTTAAGGTCTAGGTTGAAATCAAAAGCCTCAGTGATGAATTTGATTCGTATTATGCTGATTGGGAAGGAGCCAAAGTCAGGTTTGTTAAACTGACTGAAAAGTTCACTTCACATGTTGCAGCCCCATCGCAACAAGAAATTCCTCAGGCTGCAGCATCTGCTCAGCCTACTGAAGAAAATGCCAGCACCGCTGATGTCAATCAGGCTGCTGAAGAAAATGTGAGTTCCAGGGCTGATGACTGCATTCCAACCACTGAAGAAATTGCTAGGGCATTCACTAGTGGTGCGCCTGAAGAAAATCAACTAGATTCCTCTGCTCCTCCTGCGCTAACACCAACTCCGATCCTTCCATCTACATCAGATATGAAGAAGACCAAGGCTGCGGAGCGTGCAACAGTGAAGAAAAGGAAAGCATCAGCTACTTCAGATTCTTCAGCTCCAAAGAAGATGAAGCCTTTGACCAGTTCATTTGCTAATCCCATTGATGTTGTTCCGATCTCAACCATGCCATCAAAGGACCTTGTTCCTTTTGATGAAGAATATGTGATCCCCAGCGGATCTGATGAAGAAACTCTTTCTGCTGCTTCGTCTGAGTAGTTTGATGAAGAAATTGAAGTGGATAAGATCCCTTCAACACCTGTCATCTCCTCGCCCATGCCTCAGTTCACAGCTGAAGAGGCTGGCGTCGAAGAAATGGAAGATGAAGATGTGGACATTGGCTATTCCACACCAGTGATGAGTGATGAATTCTGGGAAAGTCAGCATCCAAACTCTCCAATGTTCACACCATTGCAGCAAATACCTCAGTCCCCTACACAAACTATTCAAATGGGCTCTGAAGAACCTCACCCCACTTCATCTGTACGTGAAGAAATTCCAGCCACTAGTGCTGAAGAAACTGCTACTGCTGAACATTTGAAGACACAGACTGCCACTGAAGAGGAACCAGAAATTCCTCAGCCTGAAGAACCAGTTATTGAGATTCCCAAGGTTGTGATGCAACTCACTGACATTCCTCTGCCCAAGCCAAAGGATCCATTCTCACGCAAGCAAAAGTTCAAGGCTGACGATTTCTTCGGCGAGCACGTATTCTTCGCCGACTACAACCCATATGATTCTGCTCGCATAAGGAAGAGGCATTTCTGGACTGCTAGTCAAGCTAATTTCTATTCCTCAGTGCTGTTCAACAAAGAGAAAATCTTCTACCATGAGCACATTCCTCACGTGGATATGGAATCTCTGCCGTGTTTCGTGCCAGTCCTCAGTGTTCTTCACGACACTGGAATGTTAAATTTTTGCTCTGACATCTGTGATTGGAATGAAGAACTGATTCTTCAATTTTATGCGACGCTGCACATCACAGGAGATTCTGAAGATGTGAATTCATGGGTGCTGGACTGGATGTCTGAAAACACTCACTACACATCACCAGCTACTGAATTGCTTCGTGCCTTACCACTCAGTCCTCCCCTTGAAGAAGCTCGTTGCATTTACAATGAACCTGAGCTTACAAATCACTACATGCAAGTTCTGATGAAACGTTTGAAGCCAGGTCAGGCCCCTCGAACCAAATTCCTCGTGAAGGAATTACTATATGCCCAGAACTGTCTATCATATTCTTACAAGGGCAATGAGTCCTATCAAAGGCCATGACTCATCTGATGAGGAAATTGTTGGCATCATGAAGAATCTGGTATTCAATATCGTTCATGGCATTCCTGTCAATTATCACAATTTCTTCATGAGGACTCTGGCAAATGTTCCACCTTCTCCGTTTGAGCTGAAGCCTTATGCACCTTGGATTATGAGATTTCTCAGGACAAGGTCTTCACTCAACTACAAAGCTGATTTTCAGAATCACCTCAGCTACTTGCCCCCGATTGAAGTCCTCAAGCGGACCTATTCCTTAGCTGATGAAAAGGGCAAGGCACCAGCTATTATAGATGAAGGCATTCGTCCATTGGATGGACAGTTTCGCAAAGCTGCATCTTATTCCACCAATGATGACTCTACCACACATGGCTCTGCCAATGCTCCCAAGTCTACTCCTCAAGCCACTGCTCCTCGCGTGATGACTGATCGTGAGCTTCTGCTTAGTCTTCACCAGAAGGTGGATCGAAACCATAAATGGGCTAAGCGTCAGTTTGGTTCATTTCTTCACAACATGACTGCTATGCACAATGCAGTGAAGAAAAACCATTACTATCTCCATGAAGTTTTCGATCGCACCTGGGCAATACTGTCACATCTGTATGGTGAAGAAGATCTCAAGAAAATGGGTCTCAAGGAAGATTTTGACTGGTCTGCACCTCCACAGAAGAAATTCAAGAAGGTCAAGGTTCCTTCTCTGGTGGCCAGCTCATTTTCTTCATCGCGCGACACCGATGAGAATGAAGACTTGGACGACACTACGGCAGGCCCTACTATGACAAACAACCCCAACAATGCTGGCGCTCCTTCATCAACTTGATATTCTTCAGGGGCGTTAGTCCTCATATTCGATCCTTTTGGTCATTTGATGACAGAGGGGGAGAATTTTGAGTTAGTCTTCAAACGGGTCTTTCTATATGGGCATTTTTTTGCTAAGTTACAACTCTCGTTCTTCTGAGACTTTCTTGGATCGAGTTGTAAACTTAAACCTGATGGTGCTCTGATACTTTTGATATGTTTCTCTGCATGCGTATTCCTCAATTATGCTAATGCACGCATGCTGAATTACATAAGTCACCATATTTCATCATGCATTTCAAATTCTTCATTATGATATGTCAAATGCGTGTATGAATTACAAGATATAGGGGGAGATCTCCATGATTCAACTCTTCAAGTGTGCATTGCTTCAAATGCAAATTCCTCACTATGCACATCTTCAGGGGGAGTTCTTCTATATCTTGCAATCAAATTCCTCAATATCAGTATTTACACTTCATATGTTTATCCCTGTTGAAAAATTAACCTATATTGTCATCAATCACCAAAAGGGGGAGATTGTAAGTGCATCTAGTGCCCCTTAGTGATTTTGGTGTATTGAAGACTTATAGGTTAAGGGACTTATGCGTTTGTGAGTGTACACAGGTCTATAAGTCTATGAGGAGTTTGATATTTACAGAGAAAGTCGACCCCTAAAAATGAAGTTCTTCGACTAAAGACTTTGGATTTCTGAAGACTTTGTGAAGACTTTGAAAGTGAAGAAATTGGTGTGACCTTGAAGACTTGGTATTCATTCGAGGAACATGAAGCATGAAGACTTTTGTTTTCGTAGTTTTATTTTCTCTTTCTCGAGTCATAGGAAACACCGTACTGTTAAAGGGGTCGAGGAAATACTAAGGAAAATTTTCCATGTGCTGCTCAACTCAAAATCCTACACCTACCAATCCCTTCGAGTGAAGCCATTGGAAATCTCATACAATTCAGTCAATTTCTTCAATGACAGAGATGACGTTCTTCTAGTCTCTGAGGAATTTGTTCTGACTGAGGAGTTAGGAATTCGCCAGTGCGGATTGCCTACACAGTGAGGAACATGATAGCCCTGAGGATTTTGCTACTCAAAATTCCGACCGTTGCTGTGCTATGCGCCAGCTGTCCCAAAATATCTACCCACCTAACGGTCATATCATTGAAGGGCATTTATGTCTTATCATGTCGGGCTGCTCCCTAGGCTGTAAATAGCCGCCCCCTACAACCACTAGCTGGTTGGCTGCTCCGAGAGAAACTGACACTTGTCATTTGAGAGCAACCCATCCTCCGAGGACTTTGAGCGAAAATCATCAAGTGAGGAAAACCCAAACCCAAACACCTTCAAACCCCAAGTGATTGAGCATCACTGAAGAGATTGATCCTGCATGGATCCGACACTTGTTACCTTTGAAGACTGTTCTTCTTCCAGACGGTTAGGCGTCATGGTCTAGAGCATCCAAGAGGAATTGTGGATTGCTGAGTGACCGAGTTTGTGAAGGTTCGGAAGTCACCTGAAGACTTACCATGAGTGATTGGGCGAGGCCTGTGTGACCTTAGCTCAAGGAGAATACGGTGAGGACTTGGTGTCCTGAGCTACGTGTTCAAGACTGGGTGTCCGGGACTGTGTGTCCTCGAGTTTAAATACTCAGCCGCTCCAACCAGACGTACAACTGAGACAACAGTTGGAACTGGTATTCCAAATCATTGTCTTCACCAAGCCTACTAGTTCTATTTCCTCAACTCTTTCATTTCCTCATAACTGTGTTGTGTGTTTGTTCATATCTGTGTTTGAAGACTTTGACTGAAGACTTTCTCAAGTTCCTCAATTGAATTTCTTCAGTCTGGTTGTCTTCATCCTGTATTATCCCGTGCTTACGCTTCTTGTACTTTGTGCCTGTCTTCATTTCATCATGATGACTATGCTTGTGTTCTATTATGTTTACTTATGAGTACTTATTCCGCTGCTAGTAGTTCTTCAGTAAGGAATTTCCTCACTGGCAAATTCCTCAGTGAAAAATTCATAAAAATCGCCTATTCACCCCCATGTAGTCGATATAACGCACTTTCATCTCTGAGTTCTTATATGTATGATTTAATTATCTTTGCAAGTCTCTTCGAATTATCAGTTTGGTTTGGCCTACTAGATTGATCTTTCTTGCAATGGGAGACGTGCTTAGCTTTGGGTTCAATCTTGCAGTGTCCTTTCCCAATGACAGCAGGGGCAACAAGACACGTATTGTATTGTTGCCATCAAGGATAAAAATATGGGGTTTATATCATATTGCTTGAGTTTATCCTTCTACATCATGTCATCTTGCTTAATGCATTACTCTGTTTAGTGAACTTAATACTCTAGATGCATGCTGGATAGCGGTCGATGTGTGGAGTAATAGTAGTAGATGCAGAATCATTTTGGTCTACTTGTCGCGGACGTGATGCCTATATACATGATCATGCCTAGATATTCTCATAATTATGCACTTTTCTATCAATTGCTCGACAGTAATTTGTTCACCCACCGTAATACTTATGCTATCTCGAGAGAAGCCACTAGTGAAACCTATGGCCCCCGGGTCTATATTTTAACATATAAGTTTCCAATCTATTTTATTTCGCAGTCTTTACTTTCAATCTATATCATAAAAATACCAGAAATATTTATCTTATTATTATTATCTATATCAGATCTCACTCTCGTAAGTGACCGTGAAGGTATTGACAACCCCTTTGTCGCGTTGGTTGCGAGGTTCTTATTTGTTTGTGTAGGTATGAGGTGACTCGCGCGTGGTCTCCTATTGGATTGATACCTTGGTTCTCCAAAACTGAGGGAAATACTTACGCTGCTTTATTGCATCACCCTTTCCTCTTCAAGGGAAAACCAACACAGTGCTCAAGAGGTAGCAAGAAGGATTTCTGGAGCCGTTGCCGGGGAGGTTGCACCAAGTCAAGTCAAGATTTGATCTCCTGTCAACCAGCCATTTCTGGCGCTGTTGCCGGGGAGATCTACATCAAGCCAAGACTTACCAAGTACCCATCATAAACTCGTATCCCTCGCATTACATTATTATCCATTTGCCTCTCGTTTTTCTCCCCCCCCACTTCACCCTTGCCGTTTTATTCGCCCTCTTTTTCCGTTCCCCTTCTCTTTTCTAGTTCGTCAATTTTCGCTTGCTTCTTGTGTGCTTGTGTGTTGGATTGTTCGTCACGATGGCTCAAGATAATACTAAATTGTGTGACTTTTCTAATACCAACAATAATGATTTTATTAGCACTCTGATTGCTCCTCTTACCGATGCTGAATCTTGTGAAATTAATACTGCTTTTCTGAATCTTGTCATGAAAGATCCGTTTTCCGGCCTTCCTAGTGAAGATGTCGCTACCCATCTAAACATCTTTGTTGATTTGTGCGATATGCAAAAGAAGAAAGATGTGGATAATGATATTGTTAACTTGAAGCTATTCCCGTTTTCGCTTAGAGGTCGTGATAAAACTTGGTTTTCATCTTTGCCTAAAAATAGTATCGATTCATGGAATAAGTGCAAAGATGCTTTTATCTCTAAGTATTTTCCTCCCGCTAAGATCATCTCTCTTAGAAATGATAATATGAATTTTAAGCAACTTGATCATGAACATGTTGCACAAGGTTGGGAGAGGATGAAATTAATGATACATAATTGCCCTACACATGGTTTGAATCTTTGGATGATTATACAAATTTTTTATGCCGGATTGAATTTTGCTTCTAGAAATCTTTTAGATTCGGCCGCAGGAGGCACTTTTATGGAAATCACTTTAGGAGAAGCTACTAAAATCCTAGATAATATTATGGTTAATTATTCTCAATGGCACACTGAAAGATCTACTAGTAAAAAGGTGCATGCAATAGAAGAAATTAATGTTTTGAGTGGAAAGATGGATGAACTTATGAAATTGTTTGCTAATAAGAGTGTTTCTTATGATCCTAATGATATTCCTTAGTCTACTTTGATTGAGAATAATAATTAATCTATGGATGTGAATTTTGTTGGTAGGAACAATTTTTGTAATAACGCGTATAGAGGTAATTTTAATCCTAGGCCGTTTCCTAGTAATTCCTCTAATAATTATGGTAATTCCTAAAAAAATTCTTATGGAAATTATAATAATATTCCCTCTGATTTTGAATCTAATATTAAAGAATTAATTAGTTTGCAAAAGAGTTTCAATGCTTTGATTGAAGAAAAACTGTCTAAGATTGATGAGTTGGCTAGGAACGTGGATAGAATTTCTCTTGATGTTGATTCTTTGAAACTTAGATCTATTCCACCTAATCATGATATTAATTATTCTCACAAAGCTATGAGAATTTCCATTGATGAGTGCAAAGAAAGAATCGCTAGGATGCGTGCTAAGAAAGATTGCTTTGTGAAAGCGTGTTCTTCTAGTTTTCATGATAATAAGGATGAAGATCTAAAAGTTATTGATGTGTCCCCTATTAATTCTTTGTTTTGCAATAAGAATCTTGATAATGATGGGACTAGATATGAGTCAACTTTAGTTGAAAGGTATCCCAATGATTTGGAGTTTTTAGATCTTAATGCTAAAATTGGTAAAAGTGGGATTGGAGAGGTCAAAACTTCACATAGCAACGAACCCACTATTTTGGATTTCAAGGAATTCAATTATGATAATTGTTCTTTAATAGATCGTATTTCCTTGTTGCAATCCGTGCTAAATTCTCCGCATGCTTATAATCAAAATAAAGCTTTTACTAAGCATATCGTCGATGCTTTAATGCAATCTTATGAAGAAAAGATTTAATTGGAAGTTTCTATCCCTAGAAAACTTTATGATGAGTGGGAACCCACTATTAAAATTAAAATTAAAGATTATGAATGCTATTCTTTATGTGATTTGGGTGCTAGCGTTTCCATGATTCCAAAAACTTTGTGTGATGTGTTAGGTTTCCGTGAATTTGATGATTGTTCTTTAAATTTTCACCTCGCGGATTCCACTATTAAGAAACCTATGGGAAGAATTAATGATGTTCTTATTGTTGCAAATAGGAATTATGTGCCTATAGATTTCATTGTTCTTGATATAGATTTCAATCCTACATGTCCCATTATTCTTGGTAGGCCTTTCCTTAGAACGATTGGTGCAATTATTGATATGAAAGAAAGGAATATTAGATTCCAATTTCCATTAAGGAAAGGCATGGAACACTTTCCTATAATGAAAATTAAATTACCTTATGAATCTATTATGAGAGCCACTTATGGATTGCATACCAAAGATGATAATACATAGAGCTATCCTTACTTTTATGCCTAGCTAAGGCGTTAAACGATAGCGCTTGTTGGGAGGCAACCCAATTTTATTTTTGTTCCTTGATTTTTGGTTATGTTTAGTAATAAATTATTCATCTAGACTCTGTTTAGATGTGGTTTTATGCTTTTAAGTAGTGTTTGTGCCAAGTAGAACCTTTGGGAAGACTTGGGGAAAGTCTTTGCGATCTTGCTGTAAAAAACTGAAACTTTAGCGCTCACGAGATTTGCTGCCATTTTTTACTGGAGAGTGAGATTAGGTTGATTCTTTTTGAAGATGATTAATTGATAAATTTCTCACGTCCATAAATTTATTTTAGAATTTTTGGGGCTACATAAGTATTCAGAACCTGCAGATTACTTCATATTGTTCTGTTTTTGACAGATTCTGTTTTTCGCGTGTTGTTTGCTTATTTTGATGAATCTATGGCTAGTATCGGAGGTTATGAACCATAGAGAAGTTGGAATACAGAAGATTTAACACCAAAATAAATAAAGAATGAGTTCATTACAGTACCTTAAGTGGTGGTTTGTTTTTTCTTATACTAATGGAGCTCATGAGATTTTCTGTTTAAGTTTTGTGTTGTGAAGTTTTCAAGTTTTGGGTAAAGATTTGATGGACTATGGAATAAGGAGTGGCAAGAACCTAAGCTTGGGGATGCCCAAGGCACCCCAAGGTAAAATTAAAGGACAACCAAAAGCCTAAGCTTGGTGATGCCCCGGAAGGCATCCCCTCTTTCGTCTTCTTCTATCGATAACTTTACTTGAGCCTATATTTTTATTCACCACATGATATGTGTTTTGCTTGGAGCGTCTTGTATGATTTGGGTCTTTGCTTTTTTGTTTACCACAATCATCCTTGATGTACACACCTTTTGGGAGAGACACACATGAATTGGAATTTATTAGAATACTCTATGTGCTTCACTTATATCTTTTGAGCTATATAATTTTCCTCTAGTGCTTCACTTATATCTTTTAGAGCACGGTGGTGGTTTTATTTTATAAAATTATTGATCTCTCCTGCTTCATTTATATTATTTTGAGAGTCTTTTAGAACAACATGGTAATTTGCTTTGGTTATAAGAATTAGTCCTAATATGATAGGCATCCAGGATGGGTATAATAAAAACTAACATAAAAAATCCATTGAATACTATGAGAAGTTGGATGCTTGATAATTGTTTTGAGATATGAGGATGGTGATATTAAAGTTGTGCTAGTTGAGTAGTTGTGAATTTGAGAAATACTTGTGTTGAAGTTTGCAAGTCCCGTAGCATGCACGTATGGTAACCATTGTGTAACAAATTTGAAACATGAGGTGTTCTTTGATTGTGTTCCTTATGAGTGGCGGTCGGGGACGAGCGATGGTCTTTTCCTACCAATCTATCCCCTAGGAGCATGCGCGTAGTACTTGGTTTTTGATGACTTGTAGATTTTTGCAATAAGTATATGAGTTCTTTATGACTAATGTTGAGTCCATGGATTATATGCACTCTCACCCTTTCATCATTGCTAGCCTCTTCGATACCGTGCATTGCCCTTTCTCACCTTGAGAGTTGGTGCAAACTTTGCCGGTGCATCCAAACCCCGTGATATGATATGCTCTTTCACACATAAACCTCCTTATATCTTCCTCAAAATAGCCACCATACCTACCTATTATGGCATTTCCATAGCCATTCCGAGATATATTGCCATGCAACTTTCCACCGTTTCATTTATGACACGCTTCATCATTGTTATATTGTTTTGCATGATCATGTAGTTGACATCGTATTTGTGGCAAAGACACCATGCATAATTTATCATACATGTCACTCTTGATTCATTGCTTTTCCGGTACACCGCCGGAGGCATTCATATAGAGTCATATTTTGTTCTAGTATCGAGTTGTAATCATTGAGTTGTAAATAAATAGAAGTGTGATGATCATCATTAATAGAGCATTGTCCCAAATAAAAAAGGGGAAAGGCCAAAAAAAGAAAGGCCCTAAAGAAAAAAAAGAAAAAGGGACAATGCTACTATCCTCTTTTTCCACACTTGTGCTTCAAAGTAGCACCATGATCTTTATGATAGAGAGTCTCTTGTTTTGTCACTTTCATATAGTAGTGGGAATTTTTCATTATAGAACTTGGCTTTTATGTTCCAACAATGGGCTTCCTTAAATGCCCTAGGTCTTTGTGAGCAAGCAAGTTGGATGCACACCCACTTAGTTTCTTTTGTTGAGCTTTCATACATTTATAGATCTAGTGCATCCGTTGCATGGCAATCCCTACTCCTTGTATTGACATCAATTGATTGGCATCTCCCTAGCCCGTTGATTAGCCGTGTCATGTGAGACTTTCTCCTTTTTGTCTTCTCCACATAACCCCCATCATATTATTCTATTCCACCCATAGTGCTATATCCATGGCTCACGCTCATGTATTGCGTGAAAGTTGAAAAAAGTTTGAGATTACTAAAGTATGAAACAATTGCTTGGCTTGTCATCGGGGTTGCGCAACATGAGAGCATTCTTGTGTGAAGAAAATGGATCATGACCAAACTATATGATTTTGTAGGGATGAACTTTCTTTTAGCATGTTATTTTGAGAAGACATGATTGCTTAGTTAGTATGCTTGAAGTATTGTTGTTTTCATGTCAATATTAAACTTCTGTCTTGAATCTTTCGGATCTGAATATTCATGCCACAATAAAGAAAATTACATTGAGAATTATGCTAGGTAGCATTCCACATCAAAACTTCTGTTTTTATCATTTACCTACTGGATGAGCAGGAAATTAACTTGGGGATGCTTGATACGTCTCCAACGTATAGCTACCTCTTGAGCACTGTGTTGGATTTCCTTGAAGAGGAAAGGATGATGCAACAAAGTAGCGTAAGTATTTCCCTCAGTTTTTGAGAACCAAGGTATCAATCCAGTAGGAGGCTACGCGCGAGTCCCTCGTACCTACACAAAACAAATAGCTCCTCGCAACCAACGCGATAAGGGGTTGTCAATCTCTTCACAGTCACTTACGAGAGTGAGATCTGATAGATATGATAAGATAATATTTTTGGTATTTTTGTGGTAAGGATGCAAAGTAAAATAAAAGCAAAGTCAAAAAGCAAAGTAAATAAATAAGTATTGGAAGATTAATATGACGAAGATAGACCCCGGGGCCATAGGTTTCACTAGTGGCTTCTCTCAAGAGCATAAGTATTTTACGGTGGGTGAATGAATTACTGTTGAGCAATTGACATAATTGAGCATAGTTATGAGAGTATCTAGGTATGATCATGTATATAGGCATCACGTCCGAGACAAGTAGACCGACTCCTGCCTGCATCTACTACAATTACTCCACTCATCGACCGCTATCCAACATGCATCTAGAGTATTAAGTTCATGGAAACAGAGTAACGCTTAAGCAATATGACATGGTGTAGAGGGATAAATTCATGCAATATGATAAAAACCCCATCTTGTTATCCTCGATGGCAACAATACAATACGTGGCTTGCTGCCCCTACTATCACTGGGAAAGGACACCGCAAGATTGAACCCAAAGCTAAGCACTTCTCCCATTGCAAGAAAGATCAATCTAGTAGGCCAAACCAAACTAATAATTCGAAGAGACTTGCAAAGATAACCAATCATACATAAAAGAATTCAGAGAAGATTAAAATATTGTTCATAGATAATCTTGATCATAAGCCCACAATTCGTCGGTCTAAACAAACACACCACAAAAGGAAGATTACATCGAATAGATCTCTGCAAGAGAGGGGGAGAACTTTGTATTGAGATCCAAAAAGAGAGAAGAAGCCATCTAGCTAATAACTATGGACCCGAAGGTCTGAGGTAAACTACTCACACTTCATCGGAGAGGCTATGGTGTTGATGTAGAAGCCCTGCTTGATGGATGCCCCCTCCGGTGGAGCTCCGGAACAGGCCCCAAGATGGGATCTCGTGGATACAGAAAGTTGCGGTTGTGGAATTAGGTTTTTGGCTCCGTATCTGATTGTTTGGGGGTACGTAGGTATATATAGGAGGAAGGAGTACGTCGGTGGAGCAACAGGGGGCCCACGTGGGTGGAGGGCGCCCCCTACCTCGTGGCCTCCTCCTTTGTTTCTTGACGTAGGGTCCAAGTCTCCTGGATCTTGTTTGTTCCGAAAATCACGTTCCCGAAGGTTTCATTCCGTTTGGACTCCTTTTGATATTCCTTTTCTTCGAAACCCTAAAATAGACAAAAAAACAGCAATTCTGGGTTGGGCCTCCGGTTAATAGGTTAGTCCTAAAAGTAATATAAAAGTGGATAATAAAGCCCAATAATGTCCTAAACAGTAGATAATATAGCATGGAGCAATCAAAAATTACAGATACGTTGAAGACGTATCAAGCATCCCCAAGCTTAATTCCTGCTTGTCCTCGAGTAGGTAAATGATAAAAAGATAATTTTTTATGTGGAGTGCTACTTGGCATAATTTCAATGTAATTCTTCTTAATTGTGGTATTAATATTCAGCCGAAAGATTCAAGATAAAAGTTTAATATTGACATATAAATAATAATACTTCAAGCATACTAACAAAGCAATCATGTCTTCTCAAAATAACATGGCCAAAGAAAGTTATCCCTAGAAAATCATATGGTCTGGATATGCTCTATCTTCACCACATAAAGTATTTAAATCATGCACAACCCCGATGACAAGCCAAGCAATTGTTTCATACATTTGACATTCTCAAACTTTTTCAATCTTCACGCAATACATGAGCGTGAGCCATGGATATAGCACTATATGTGGAATAGAATGGTGGTTGTGGAGAAGACAAAAAAGGGAGAAGATAGTATCACATCAACTAGGCATATCAACGGGCTATGGAGATGCCCATCAATAGATATCAATGTGAGTGAGTAGGTATTGCCATGCAACGGATGCACTAGAGCTATAAGTGTATGAAAGCTCAACAAAAGAAACTAGTGGGTGTGCATCCAACTCGATTTCTCACGAAGACCTAGGGCATTTTGAGGAAGCCCATCATTGGAATATACAAGCCAAGTTCTATAATGTAAAATTCCCACTAGTATATGAAAGTGACAACATAGGAGACTCTCTATCATGAAGATCATGGTGCTACTTTGAAGCACAAGTGTGGTAAAAAGAATAGTAGCATTGCCCCTTCTCTCTTTTTCTCTCATTTTTTGGGCTTCTTTGGCCTCTTTTATTTACTTATTTTCGTCGAGACTCTCATCCCGACTTATGGGGGAATCATAGTCTCCATCATCCTTTCCTCACTGGGACAATGCTATAATAATGATGATCATCGTACTTTTATTTACTTACAACTCAAGAATTACAACTCAATACTTAGAACAAGATATGACACTATATGAATGCCTCCGGCGGTGTACCGGGATGTGCAATGACTCATGAGTGACATGTATGAAATAATTATGAATGGTGGCTGTCGGTGTCAAAACCGGCGGATCTCGGGTAGGGGGTCCCGAACTGTGCGTCTAAGGCGGATGGTAACAGGAGGCAGGGGACACGATGTTTTACCCAGGTTCGGGCCCTCTTGATGGAGGTAAAACCCTACGTCCTGCTTGATTTATTCTTGATGATATGAGTATTACAAGAGTTGATCTACCATGAGATCGGAGAGGCTAAACCCTAGAATCTAGCCTATGGTATGATTGTATGTTGTCCTACGGACCAAAACCCTCCGGTTTATATAGACACCGGAGGGGGCCAGTGTTACACAAGGTCGGTTACAAAGGGGGAGATTTACATATCCGTATTGCCTAGCTTGCCTTCCACGCCAAGTAGAGTCCCATCCGGACACGGGACAAAGTCTTCAATCTTGTATCTTCATAGTACAATAGTCCGGCCGAAGGATATAATTCGGCTGTCCGGATACCCCCTAATCCAGGACTCCCTGAGTAGCCCCTGAACCAGGCTTCAATGACGATGAGTCCAGCGCGCAGTGTTGTCTTCGGCATTGCAAGGCGGGTTCCTCCTCCGAATACATCACAGAAGAGTTTGAATACAAGGGTAGTGTCCGACCCTGCAAAATAAGTTCCACATACCACCGTAGAGAGAATAATATTTCCACAAATCCAATCTGCTGACACGTTTTGGCAGCATGACATTATGCCATGGCCCGGTAATTATTCGAACTGTTTTTCCTTAACCAGCCCCGCACATAATGCGAGGCGGTTTCTTGACACGTCTTGTCAAAGCAGAGATCGTGTTCCCCTTATTACGGGATTCTCATCAATACGGATGTGGGTAACCCAACCGCGCCATCAATTACGGCGCTCGGTGGATAAGCGAGTTTTACCAGGCTAGTGGGGGCGCATAGTTTAGTCCGCCCTTATAAAGGGAAAAGATCTCACCTTTTTCTACCCACGCCCTCTTCCTCCTTGCTCATCCATTCTCGTGCACTCGAGCTCTAGCGCCCAAGTCCGTGTCCTCCTCCTTTACTCTCTCCAAAACATGTCCGGAGCAGGAGGCAAGTGGATGGCCTCCTCCGTCACGGAGGGGCACATCAGAAAGTTACGCAGAGCCGGATACTTAGCCGCGGATATCGCGCACCGGCTGCCAGCCGCGGGGCAGGTCATCCCTACCCCATAACCTCACGAGAGGGTGGTCTTCCTCCCCCACTTCGTCCGCGGACTGGGGTTTCCCCTCCATCCATTTTTCCGCGGCCTCATGTTCTATTACGGGCTGGACTTTCATGATCTGGCCCCGAACTTCATCCTCAGCATCTCGACGTTCATCGTCGTGTGCGAGGCTTTCCTCCGCATCCGGCCTCACTTTAGCCTATGGCTAAAGACCTTCAATATCAAGCCGAAGGTGGTGAGCAGCCAACAAGCGAAATGCGGAGGAGCCATGGTGGGCAAGATGCCCAACGTTACATGGCTCGAGGGCTCCTTCGTAGAGACCATAAAGGGGTGGCAATCGGGTGGTTCTACATCACCGAGCCGCGCGACACCAACTGGGCGGCGGCCCCCGAGTTTCGATCCGGATTCCCCACGCGGCTCACTTCCTGGAAGGAGAAGGGCCTGTCCTGGGGTTCCTCGGTGTAGCTGGAAGGACTCCAGAAATGTATCCGGAACATGACAAGCAAAAAAGTCAAGCTTGTCAACATAGTCCAGGTCATGCTCTTCCGCAAGATCCTCCCGTGTCAACAACGAGATTTCAACTTATGGGATTTCGACCCGGCCCAACACCAGACTCTAAGCGAGCTCTTCGACACAGCGCATAAAGACATATGGAGGGTGCTGTTCAAGGGCGCCGAGGTCCCTCCCTCTCTTACCGAGGACCGCGGGCTAAGCGCGAAGCGCCCTGCGAATCCGGTAAGTTCTGCATATCTGGTAGGATATTCACTTCCCATAGCTTAACCATGTGCGGGGTCTGAGCTCCCATGCCTTTGACAGAACTGGGTGGAGGCATCGGAGCAGATCAACTGTCCGGCCCCCCTACCCGAAGACACCACGGACAATCTCCTGATGGAGATGTTGACCCCGGCTTCTTATGAGGTGCCGGGGAAGACCCAGAAGGCCAAGGGAACCCGAAAGAGTTCCCGGCGCCAGGTGGTGTCGGACTCATCGTCCGATAACTCCGCGACGCACTCTTCCCCTGAAGACAAGGAGGGAGATGAAGATGCTCGCCCTCCAGCCGGGGGAGACAAGAAAAGGAAGGCTGCCCCAACTAGGGAGGCCGAAGGGTCCAAGAAGGGAAGGACTCTCCTTTCGGACTACTCCACCACCGCCGCCGAAGGCGAAGACGAGTGGCTGCTCAGGGACAAGCCCCTGGCGAAGTCATAAGTATTCGGATACCAGAGAAACTCATAGCATACCTTTGTCGCACTGCTTCTCCTAACGCCGAATTATGATTATGCAGACCGCCCCCGAGCCCGTATCGATATATCCTCGTCGGACGGCTCCCTGGACTCGTTGGATATGGATAGCGATCCACTTCCGACCGCCACCTCCCCTTGCCCTACGGACAACGCTGAGGTATTGTCTCAAGAGGCACCGGGTCGAGGGGAGACAGTCCCGGAGGCGCCTCAAGGCGACCTTCCAGACTCCGGGAGCGGAGGGAGCAAGGCTCCCGAGGGCTCCGAGTTCGGCCCTTAGCCGAACACCGCGCCAGAACCTCCAGCGATTCTGGACTCGGGCAGGCGGCCTCCTTCCAAAAGGGGCAAGACGCCTCTGCCAGTGACCTCTGTCCATCCAGAGGCACCGGACAGTCTGCTCGGAGCGCTTCACAACGCTTCCATCAACAAAGAGCACCGCACTATTATGAGTGCGGTGATCCAGAAGGTTCAGTCCGCCAAGAGCGGACTGACTGAAGCCTGTGCATGCCTTCTAACAGGCTTTGAGGTAAGTGTTTAAAATGTAGGAAAAATATTACCGCATAGACAGTATCCCCTGATGCTCTGTTTGGTGTTCACAAAGAAAAACCGAATAGAGGATCAAATAATATTCGCAGGAGTCTAATTAAGTATGTTTGTATGTGTATGCAGGCTACGCTACTGACCTCTGCTGCACTGACTACGGAGGTCGCCGCTCTGAAGTAGAACTTCGAGCGGTCCGAGGAAGAGCTCGGCCTTGCCAAGAGGCAGCTCGAGGAGAACAAAGGTAAGTAATACCTTGTCTATATATAAAAGAAAATGTTGTTGCAAAATGACAGGATCATCATGAATGTGCCAGGGGCCACGACCGAAGTGGCGACCCTGAAGCAAACGCTATCCGAGGCCAAAAACAAAGCAACCAAGGAGCGCACCGAGCGAGAAAAGCAAGAGGCACGGGTGGGTGAGGTGCAGCAAGAGCTCCAAGCTCTTGTGACGAAGCATGAGGCGTTGGAGCTTGACTCGAAGACCTTAGAGTCTGAGCTTGCCACGGCCCTTGAGAGCACGAAGAATGCCAAGGCTGAAGCCCAAAAGGCCCTCCAGGAGATTGAGGCGATGAGGAAGATAGCGGCGGGTAAGGCATTCAATATGCAAAGCAAGCATGTGAAAGTAAATTACTTGTTACTTACCCGAGTCCGGAGCTCTCCAGGAGCATTCGCAGATTTGCCTCGCAGCGTGCCGGATGCCGCATAGTTTTACCAGGCTGAGGAGGGAAGCTCGACAGAGAAGCTGTTCTGGTCTCCGTATACTATGACCGAACACCCGATGCCTATGAGCGACCAGCTGAAGCAACTGGTCGAGCTGCACAAGGCGGCCGAACAGGCCATGAAGGGCCTTATAGTCCAGATGTGGCCTGGCGATGCCCTCCCTAACAGCTACTTCAGCCTAGTGAGGCGGCTTATGGATGCCTACCCACGGCTGGAGGTCGTCAAGCGGTCCGTCTGCATCGAAGGTGCACGCCGGGCT
Source organism: Triticum dicoccoides (assembly GCF_002162155.2). NCBI lineage: Eukaryota > Viridiplantae > Streptophyta > Magnoliopsida > Poales > Poaceae > Triticum > Triticum dicoccoides. The sequence goes on along the minus strand of NC_041390.1, from coordinate 497,336,306 downwards.
TTTGCCCGTGCGAAGGTGCACTGGGCGAAGCTGGACGCCGTAAAGCTGGTGAAGGAGGGGCCACCGCAGGGCAAGGAGCATCGCCACCCCGAGATGTACTATGAGGGTGTCCTGAAGGGTGCCCGTCTTGTAGCAGACGAGTGTGCGAAAGATGTAATATTTGAATGAACTTGCTCGTGTGATCCTGTAGTATGAAAACTTGTTCATATGCTCTATGCAACGCTTGTTTGAATTTAAAATATTACCTTCTGTGCGGCTGTTTATCAAATCTGAGAGATGGCTAGTCGTCGGCTTCTGCCCCCATGCCACGAGTGCTGGGGTGTTCGGGGATAAACCTAGGCACTCTTTTCCCATTTTTGGGTCCTTCGAGGGAGGTGCTCAACACAACGAACAAGGCAATCAGACTATAATGCTTTATCACCCTCACTTAGCCATAGAATTCTATAATTTTAAATTTCGGCGAAGCCCCTGGTATTCGGAAGGCCGAATTCGGGGCGCTATACATGCCTTAAGCCGGAAAAAGCCGACTCCCCGCTCTAAGCGGCATAAGTCTTTAGGGACTCGAAAAACCCCTCGAACAGCGACCAGTCTCTCGCCTTATCATGATAGTCAGTTTTAGCTTTCTCTACTGAGGTGCTTAGCCCAGCAGAACCAGGGCACAATCGCAGTAGTTCTCCCAGTGCTACCTTAGCCGATATAGCGGAACGTAAGGTACCAAAACCTGGGAGCCGGGCAAACCCAACTATTGACCCAAGACATGATTCGGAGCTGATGCATATAATGCTATAAGTTCGGGGTGCCGCACTGTTGAAAGTGTTCGGACTTCTCACGCCGTAATAAGGGGTATGCTTAAGCCCCTAGCATATTAGCCGTACCGGAGTGTATGGGTGCTTGATGTCATGAACGAACATATATATGTATATATATAAAAAGAAGAATAAAGAATGCTATAATAGTCTAGTGATATGCATTGTTTATTCATAAAGGTGTGTTAAAGGAGAATGATACAAGTAGTGCAACAAGCAAAAAGTAGGACTATTTGACATGTCCCTTCCAAGGGCAAGCTGAGGGATAGTATTAAAGCAAATATTTCACTCGTTACCGTAATCCACCTGGGAGTTCCGTGGTGTGACGTAGCTTTCTGCCTCCTTGGTTGCTGCATCATGTGTTCGGCAATCATGCTGCCGGACAGGGTTTCCAGAGATTAAAGTCCTGAAAGAGAAAAATAACAAAGCGGGAAGCCCCTACTGCGGTTTAAGCCGCGTCTTGGAGCGTGCCGTAATCGTGCCCCCCTCCCCACCTGTGCCCATGGTATTTTTAATGCGTAATTATGTACGCATGGCGCGGATTTCGCCGTTTGGCTGGGACCGGGGTGGGGGCCGCATTACTATGCGAGCTCAGAACGTGCCAGGCGGTCCAATTGCCGATTACTCCGGGCGCGCTTGAAGTTGTCTGGGTCCTTAATCGCCGAACTAGTGGATTGTCTTGAGAGGCTGCTTTGTGCTTCTGCTGCAAGGGCCGCAGTGTGCTTCTCTGTGCGGAGAGAGCGCTCTGTGTTTCCATTGACTGTGATGACCCCCCGAGGTCCTGGCATCTTGAGCTTGAGATATGCATAATGTGGTACCGCATTGAATCTTGCAAATGCGGTTCGCCCGAGCAGTGCATGATAGCCACTGCGGAACGGGACTATATCGAAGATTAACTCCTCGCTTCGGAAGTTATCCGGGGGTCTGAAGACCACTTCCAGTGTGATTGAGCCTGTGCAATGGGCCTCTACACCTGGTATGACGCCTTTAAAGGTCGTTTTTGTGGGTTTGATCCTTGAGGGGTCTATACCCATTTTGTGCACTGTGTCCTGGTAAAGCAGGTTCAGGCTGCCGCCGCCATCCATAAGGACTCGAGTGAGGTGAAATCCATCAATGATTGGGTCTAGGACCAGTGCGGTAAATCCGCCATGACGGATACTAGTGGGGAGGTCCCTGCGATCGAAGGTGATCGGACAAGAGGACCATGGGTTGAACTTTGGGGCGACTGGCTCCAACACATATACGCCCCTCAGCGCACGCTTCCGCTCCCTCTTGGGGATGTGGGTTGTGTATATCATGTTCACTGTCCGCACTTGTGGGGGGAACCTCTTCTGTCCTCTGGTGTTTGGCTGCCGGGGCTCCTCTTCGTCATCGCTATGTGACCCCTTATCTTTGTCTTCAGCAATTAACTTGCCGGCCTTCTTAAACACCCAACAATCCCTGTTGGTGTGGTTGGCTGGCTTATTGTGGGTGCCGTGTATTTGACATGAGCGGTCGAGTGTACGGTCCAAACTGGATAGGCCCTGAGTGCTTCTTTTGAATGCCTTTTTCCGCTGACCGGGTTTAGAGCCTTTGAATCCGGCATTGACTGTTGTATCCTCGGTATTGTCGCTGTTAATGCGGCGCTTATGCTTGTTGCGACGTGACCTATCGTTGCTATCCTTGGTATCCGAAGTACCATGGTTCTTTGATGTGTTATTGCTGCGAGCCAGCCAGCTGTCTTCCCCCGCACAAAAGCGGGTCATGAGTGTCGTGAGGGCTGCCATAGATTTCGGATTTTCCTGGCCAAGGTGTCGGGCGAGCCATTCGTTGCGGATGTTGTGCTTGAAAGCTGCTAGGGCCTCTACATCCGGACAGTCGACGATTTGATTTTCCTTTGTTAGGAACCGAGTCCAGAACTTCCTGGCCGATTCTTCTGGCTGCTGAATTATGTGGCTCAAGTCATCGGCATCTGGTGGTCGCACATGAGTGCCCTGAAAGTTGTCAAGGAATGCGGCTTCCAGATCTTCCCAACAGCCAATGGACTCTGCTGGTAAGCTGTTGAGCCAATGCCGAGTTGGTCCTTTGAGTTTGAGTGGGAGGTATTTGATGGCGTGTAGGTCATCGCCGCGGGCCATGTGGATGTGCAGGAGGAAATCCTCGATCCATACCGCATGATCTGTTGTGCCGTCGTATGATTCTATATTTACGGGTTTGAAACCCTCTGGGATTTGATGATCCATTACTTCGTCTGTGAAGCATAAGGGGTGTGCGGCGCCTCTGTACTGGGCTATATCGCGACACAACTCAAATGGGTCTTGCCCGCTGTGTTCGGCCCGGCCGGACTTACTTTTACTGTATCCGGCGTGACGATTGTCGTCTTGCATAGTGGCGCGCCCCCGTGATCCCTAGATCGATCTTGCATGTTTTGCTTTGTCCTCCAATACGTCTCGCAGGTCTGGCGTATTCCCCCATGCCTTTTTATTTGAATGGCATCGGGGTGTGGGCTGAGCTTTTGGCTGGAATGCCTCTCTGTCGCGGCCACGAGGTGGCCGATCAGCCGCGTCATACGCCGGGGATGGTGCTTCCTCCTCCAGTCGGGGTAGAAACCTGCACTTTGGGTAACTCTTGGAGGGGCGTTCGAGTTTATATTCCTCGGCCGCCAGGACCTCAGTCCATCTGTCAGCTAGCAAATCTTGATCAGCTTGAAGTTGCTGCTGCTTTTTCTTTAGGCTATTTACCGTGGCTATAAGCCAGCGCTTGAAGGACTCTTGTTCGACGAGATCCTCTGGCACGACGAATTCGTCATCGTCGAGGCTTGCCTCGTCTTCGGAGGGAGGCATGTAATTATCATCCTCTGTCTCTCCATCTGCCGCTCTCTGAGGAGGGCTGGCTTCTCCATCCTCCTGCTCTAAATCTTACTGGAGGGGATTATTGTTGTCTTCGGCACTGTCTGGAGTGCTATTATCTCCGGTGCCGGTATCACCGCTTTTGCCTTGGCGGGACTTAGAGCGGCTCCGCTGACGTCGACGCTTGGGTTGCTTCTTGGAGGGGTCATCCTTCCGTTGTCTCGTCGCCATTGCCTTCTTTGGGTGTGTCCACCATGTATATATCGTATGATGATGTGGCTGTCCAGTGCCCTATGGGCAGTGGTTCCTCTTCGTCTCCCGCATCGTTGTCCATACCGTCGATGTCTTCAGAGTCGAAGTCGAGCATGTCGGTTAAGTCGTCGATAGTGGCTACTAAGTGGATGGTGGGTGGGCGGCGAATTTCTTCGTCATCTGCATCCCAATCCTGCCGGACATAGTTCGGCCAGGATCCTTCTGACAAGGAGAGAGACCTTAATGAGTTCAGTATGTCGCCGAAGGGCGAGTGCTAAAAAATATCCGCGGAGGTAAACTCCATGATCGGCACCCAATCGGATTCGATGGGAACGGGCGCAGGCGGTTCGGAGTCCGTGGCCGGAAAAGGATCCAGCAGTTTGGCCACACGGCTCTCGTGAAGGGTAAGGTCGATATTCGGCTCGATCGCCGCTGAGGATGCGGCCTCCGTGGCGGGGTCTACCCACCCGTCCATGGATGGCGCAACTGGCTCCGAATTGAGGCTCGGAGCGGCTGCCGGTGCGATCTCCTGAATACGGTCCGATGGTAGAGCTAAATCGTACTCATCGTGACCGCGTGGCGCACAGGGCAGGGGCTCGAATATGTCGAAGATCAAGTCTCTGCGGATATCGACCGTGTAATTTAAGCTTCCAAACCTGACCTGGTGGCCAAGGGCGTAACTTTTGATCTGCTCCAGATGGCCAAGCGAGTTGGCCCGCAGTGCGAAGCCGCCGAACACAAAGATCTGTCCGGGGAGAAAAGTCTCACCTTGGACTGCATCGCTATCGATGATAGTAGGAGCCATCAAGCCTAACGGCGACGACACAGAGGAACTCCCAACGAAAGCACCAATGTCGGTGTCAAAACCGGCGGATCTCGGGTAGGGGGTCCCGAACTATGCGTCTAAGGCGGATGGTAACAGGAGGCAGGGACATGATGTTTTACCCAGGTTCGGGCCCTCTTGATGGAGGTAAAACCCTACGTCCTGCTTGATTTATTCTTGATGATATGAGTATTACAAGAGTTGATCTACCACGAGATCGGAGAGGCTAAACCCTAGAAGCTAGCCTATGGTATGATTGTATGTTGTCCTACGGACTAAAACCCTTCGGTTTATATAGACATCGGAGGGGGCTAGGGTTACACAAGGTCGGTTACAAAGGGGAAGATTTACATATCCGTATTGCCTAGCCTGCCTTCCACGCCAAGTAGAGTCCCATCCGGACACGGGAAGAAGTCTTCAATCTTGTATCTTCATAGTCCATCAGTCCGGCCGAAGGATATAATCCGGCTGTCTGGATACCCCCTAATCCAGGACTCCCTTAGTGGCTTTGCCACAAATACGATGTCAACTACATGATCATGCTAAGCAATATGACAATGATGGAGTGTGCCATAATAAACAGAACGGTGGATAGTTGGCAATATATCTCGGAATGGCTATGGAAATGCCATAATAGGTAGGTATGGTGGCTGTTTTGAGGAAGGTATATGGTGGGTGTATGATACCGGCAAAAGGTGTGCGGTATTAGAGAGGCTAGCAATGGTGGAAGGAGGAAAAGTGCATATAATCCACGGACTCAACATTAGTCATAAAGAACTCATATACTTATTGCAAAAATCTACAAGTCATCAAAGCAAACTATTACGCGCATGCTCCTAGGGGGATAGATTGGTAGGAAAAGACCATCGCTCGTCCCCGACCGCCACTCATAAGGAAGACAATCAAAAAATAAATCATGCTCCGACTTCATCACATAACAGTTCACCATACGTGCATGCTACGGGAATCACAAACTTTAACACAAGTATTTCTCAAATTCACAACTACTCAACTAGCACAACTTTAATATCACCATCTTCATATCTCAAAACAATTATCAAGCATCAAACTTCTCATAGTATTCAACACACTCATAAGAAAGTTTTTACTATTCTTGCATACCAAGCATATTATGATTTTAAGCAAATTACCATGCTATTTAAGACTCTCCAAATAATCTAAGTGAAGCATGAGAGATAAATAGTTTCTATAAAACAAATCCACCACCGTGCTCTAAAAATATAAGTGAAGTACTAGAGCAAAACTATATAACTCAAAAGATATAAGTGAAGCACATAGAGTATTCTAACAAATTCCAAATCATGTATGGCTCTCTCAAAAGGTGTGTACAGAAAGGATGATTGTGGTAAACTAAAAAGCAAAGACTCAAATCATACAAGACGCTCCAAGAAAAACACATATCATGTGGTGAATAAAAATATAGCTCCAAGTAAAGTTACCGATAGAAGTAGACAAAAGAGGGGATGCCTTCCGGGGCATCCCCAAGCTTTGGCTTTTAGGTGTCCGATTATCTTGGGGGTGCCATGGGAATCCCCAAGCTTAGGCTCTTGCCACTCCTTGTTCCATAATCCATCAAATCTTTACCCAAAACTTGAAAACTTCACAACACAAAACTCAAAGTAGAAAGTCTCGTGAGCTCCTTTAGCGAAAGAAAACAAAAAACCACTTCAAGGTACTGTAATGAACTCATTATTTATTCATATTGGTGTTAAACCTACTATATTCCAACTTATCTATGGTTTATAAACTATTTTACTAGCCATAGATTCATCAAAATAAGCAAACAACACACGAAAAACAGAATCTGTCAAAAACAGAATAGTTTGTAGTAATCTGTAGCTAGCGCAAGATCTGGAACCCAAACAATTCTAAAATAAATTGATGGACGTGAGGAATTTATCTATTAAACATCTGGAAAAATAATTAACTAAATATAACTTTCCAAATAAAAATGGCAGCAGTTCTCGTGAGTGCTAAAGTTTCTGTTTTTTTTACAGCAAGATCAACAAGACTTTCCCCAAGTCTTCTCAACAGTTCTACTTGGCACAAACACTAATTTAAACATAAAAAAACAATCATAACAGAGGATAGATAAATTATTCATTACTAAGTAGGATCAAAAAGCAAGGAATAAAAATAAAATTGGGTTGCCTCCCAACAAGCGCTATCGTTTAACGCCCCTAGCTAGGCATAAAAAGCCAGGATAGATCTAGGTATTGCCATCTTTGGTAGGCAATCCATAAGTGGATCTCATAATAGATTCATAAGGTAATTTAATTTTATTTCTAGGAAAGTGTTCCATGCCTTTCCTTAACGGAAATTGGAATCTAATATTTCCTTCCTTCATATCAATAATTGCACCAATCGTTCTAAGGAAAGGTCTACCAAGAATAATAGGAGATGAAGGATTGCAATCTATGTCAAGAACAATAAAATCTATGGGCACATAATTCCTATTTGCAACATTAAAAACATCATTGATTCTCCCCATAGGTTTCTTAATAGTGGAATCCGAAGGTGCAAGTTTAAAGAGCAATCATCGAAATCACAGAAACCTTACAAATCACACAAAGTCTTTGGAATCGTTGAAACACTAGCACCCAAATCACACAAAGCATAGAACTCATGATCTTTAATATTAATTTTAATAGTTGGTTCCCACTCATCATAAAGTTTTCTAGGGATAGAAACTTCCAACTCAAGTTTTTCTTCATAAGATTGCATCGAGGCATCAACGATATGTTTAGTAAATGCTTTATTTTGGCTATAAGCATGAGGAGGATTTAGCACGGATTGTAACAAGGAAACAATCAATTAAAGAGCAATTTTCATAATTAAATTCCTTGAAATCCATAATAGTGGGTTTATTAGCATCTAAGGTTTTGATTTCTTTAATCCCACTTTCATCAAATTTAGCATCAAGATCTAAAAACTCTGAATTTTTGGAACACCTTCTAGGTAAAGGTGGATCATATTCAGTCCCATCATTATCGAGATTCATATTGCAAAACAAAGATTTAATAGGGGACACATCAATAACTTTTAGATCTTCATCTTTATTTTCATAGGAACTAGAAGAACACGCTCTTATAAAGGCATCTTTCTTAGCACGCATCCTAGTGGTTCTTTCTTTGCACTCATCAATGGAAAATCTCATGGCTTTGAGAGACTCATTGATATCATGCTTAGGAGGAATAGATCTAAGATTTAAATAATCAACATCAAGAGAAATTCTATCAATGTTCCTAGCCAAATCATCAATCTTAAGCAATTTTTCTTCAATCAAAGCATTGAAATTCTTTTGTGAAGTAATAAATTCTTTAATATTAGATTCAAAATCAGAGGGTATCTTATTAAAATTTCCATAAGAATTGTTTTAGGAATTACCAAAATTATATGAGGAATTACTAGGATAAGGCCTAGGATTAAAGTTTCCTCCATACGTGTTACCAAAATTATTCCTACCAACAAAATTCACATCCAAAGATTCATTATTATTCTCAATCAAAGTAGACAAAGGCATATCATTAGGATCAGAAGAAACACTTTCATTAGCAAATAATTTCAAAAGTTCATCCATCTTTCCACTCAAAACATTAATTTCTTCTATCGCATGCACTTTTTTATTAGAAGATCTTTCAGTATGCCATTGAGAAAAATTAACCATAATATTATCTAGGAGTTTAGTAGCTTCTCCTAAGGTGATTTCCATAAAAGTGCCTCCCGCGGCCGAATCTAAAAGATTTCTAGAAGCAAAATTCAATCTGGCATAAAATTTTTGTATAATCATCCACAAGTTCAAACTATGAGTAGGGCAATTACGTATCATTAATTTCATCCTCTCCCAAGCTTGTGCAACATGTTCATGATCAAGTTGCTTAAAATTCATAAATATCGTTTATAAGGGAGAGGATCTTAGCGGGAGGAAAATACTTAGAGATAAAAGCATCTTTGCACTTGTTCCAAGAATCAATACTATTTTTATGCAAAGATGAAAACCAAGCTTTAGCACGATCTCTAAGCAAAAAATAAAATAGCTTCAATTTAACAATATCATTGTCCACATCTTTCTTCTTTTCCATATCACACAAATCAACGAAGCTATTTAGATGGGTAGCGGCATCTTCGCAAGGAAGGCCGGAAAACGGATCTTTCATGACAAGATTCAACAAAGTGGCATTAATTTCACAAGATTCAGCATCGGTAAGAGGAGCAATCGGAGTGTTAATAAAATCATTATTGTTGGTATTGGTAAAGTCACACAATTTAGTGTTATCTTGAGCCATTGTGACAAGCAAGTAATCCAATACACAAGCAAACAAGAAACGGGCAAAAAGAGGCAAATAGAGAAAGAGAGGGAGGATAGAGAGAGAGGGCGAATAAAATGGCAAGGGTGAAGTGGGGGAGAGGAAAACGAGAGGCAAATGCCAAATAATGTAATGCGAGAGATAAGGGTATGTGATGGGTACTTTGTATGTTGACTTTTGCGTAGACTCCCCGGCAACGGTGCCAGAAATCTTCTTGCTACCTCTTGAGCACTGCGTTGGATTTCCTTGAAGAGGAAAGGATGATGCAGCAAAGTAGCGTAAGTATTTTCCCTCAGTTTTTGAGAACCAAGGTATCAATCCAGTAGGAGGCTACGCGCGAGTCCCTCGTACCTGCACAAAACAAATAGCTCCTCGTGTCGGGGGTTTGGAGCGACATATGCCAACAGATGGCTTATCATGGTGGGGGCTAGTAGAACGTCGCCGGTGCCTAGAAACGGGATGAGGCAAAGATGCACGCCGGCGAATCTTACCCAACTTCGGGGCTCTCTGGGGGAGATAATGCCCCTACTGCTGCTCTGCGGGGTCTCCGCATGGTCACTATGGCCAAGTTTTACACGGTTGCTCCTTGAGCTGTGTCTGGTGGTAGAAGAGGGCAAGGCCAGCTCTCTCCTTCTATCTGGTATGGTATAGAACTACTGGGATCCAACCCTTTGCATGGGTGCCCTGGGGGGTTTATACAGGCCTACCCCCCCAGGGGTACAATGGTAATCCGTTTGGGCGCGGGCCCATCCGTCAGTGCCTTTGACCTCCGACTTCTTCGCCGACTGCTGGGGCCCGCCGACTGGTTTGGTACGGAGCCGATAGGCCGCGTCCGCCGCAGGCGGGTCTTGCCGGCTGCCGATTACTGTAGCCGTGCTTCTGATGACGCAGGCTTGGTTAAGGGGTCGTGGCAACAGCCCTGCCGCATGGCGAGCGATCACTGTGGCCACTCCCCATCTCATCTTGATTAATGGCGCGTGGGCCCCGGGGGAGGGCTCTGCCGACTCCCCCGGGCCGACTCCCGACGGGTCCGACTGGCGGTTCTCCCGCCGTCTCCCGAGGTCTTGCTGACTGGTGGGCCCTGCTGCCTCCGGCTGTATAGATAAGCCGTCTTGGGTGCAGGATTTGGTACTGTGGTGCTGATGTCAGGGCCGGCCAGGCAACAGTGCCACGCCGCACGGAGATCTTCCCGGGTATGGCGTGCTATGGCCATGCCTGCCCTTAGTAAGGGGCGGAGTGGGTTTCAATGTAGCCATGCCTCTGCCCCGTCCCCCTCGATGGGGTCATGGTTCGTCGGAGTCGCCGGCCGACTCCCCAAAGCCGGCTTCTCTGGAAGTTGTCCCTAGGACTCGGCCGTGAGCGGGCAGTCGGCCGCCCCGCCGTCGACTCCTCAGGAGACGGCTCTTCGCCCTAGGGTCTTGAGGGGTGCAGCCTGCCCCGATGTCTTGAAAGGTTATGGGACTCGGGTTGGCCTACCCGTGGCCCATTACTCTGACAGTAGTCCCCGAAGCTGGTGAGGCACCGCGGATGATCGGCCAAGAAGCCTCAGCAGTATCTCTCTCTGGGTGCTCGACACATGGTCTTGATTGACTTCTGCCGGGCTGTCTATAAGGAGTCGGACTTGCTCAACTCGGACTTCAATCAATTTCGACTTGCTCGGTACTTCAAACGTCGCGGCGGGATCTCAAGTGGCGTGCTAGCTAAGCCTCCAGGCCGCCGCCCGTTCTTGGCCTGTCACGCGAGGGCACGTGGCCAGGCCATCCTGCCAGCCTACCCGCATGATGGGACAGGCCCATAGGCGGGGCCCGCTACTACCGCGCCTCGGTGCCCGAGCGGATCCGTTGTGGCCCCGGCGGACGGTTGGGATTCCTGTGGAGTTACCGCGCGCAGTAACTTTTACGGGGATCGTGGGGGCCGTGGGGTTGTGGGCGCAGTAAATCCCCATGTCCGCCCCCTCGGCTTCGCAGCCCACGAGGCTATAAGTAGGGGGAAGAGGGGGGCACACGCGCCCCTCCTTCCCACTACCCCTCGTTCTCTTCTTCCTTGGCGCTCCTCGCTCTCCTCCTTCCTCTTCTCTTCTTCGCTCCGCCGCACGCCCAAGCTCTGGCGAACACCGCGGCGACAGCTCACGATGAGTTCTTCCTCCGCTGCCGTGCCTCCCCCAGTGCGCTCCGACACTTGGGACGGTTCCGAAGTCCATGAAGACCACATCGAGTTCCTCCGCCGGACCCGTCGGCTTCTCGGCGAGATTTCCCCCGCCCCGCAGGAGGGCGAGCGGGTCATCTTCCGCTCGCACTGCCTGCGCGGGCTGGGGCTGCCGGCGAGCAGCTTTTTCCGGTCTTTCATGGAGTTCTACGGACTCCAGCCGCACCACCTCACCCCCAACACCGTGGTGCTGCTGTCCGCCTTCGTGGCCTTGTGCGAAGGCTTCCTCGGAGTCCTCCCCACCCTCGAGCTCTGGGGGGAGTTCTTCTTCTCCAAGCTCGGCACCCAAGCCGCGGGCGTGCCGGCTCAATGTGGCGCCTTCATCGCCGTGCGAAGGCCAGGAGCCGACAACGCCTTCCCCTCCATCTCGCTGATAAAGTCGGTGAAGATGTGGCAGAGGTCCTACTTCTACGTCAGGAACGTCGCCACGAGGGGCGACTGGGTCAATCTACCGGCTTTCGAAGCCGGCCCGCCGGCTGGCAGACTGCCCAATTAGTCGTACCGAGCCAGGTCGCTGACGCCTGCGAGAGCCGGCGCCATCATGCGACTGCGAGTGCTGACGCAGTCGGAGGGTCTGACTGGTCTGGACCTGCTGGCCGCCTTCGTGTCGCGCCGAGTTCTTCCACTCCAAGGCCGCCCTCACATGATATGCCAGATGAGTGGGCGCCGCGACCCGAGTCGGATGTGCACCAAGGACATGCCTCACGAAGAGGTGGCCCTCATGGTGAACTATCTTTCGGACAGCAGGCTCCCGGAGGACTGGCGATTCGGCAAGGAGCCGTACTCCCGCGCCAACCCCCCGCCCGTGGTGAGTCGCCTTTCCTTTCTTTATTTCTTTCAGATTGTCTTCTTCTTGTCGAGTTTTGTTTTGACCAGTCTGCCTTGGTTAGAATCCCCTTCTTCACCCACCAGCCGGCACCTCGGGGCCGGCCCGTGAGTTCCTCGCCGACCGGGCGGAGAGCGACGTCAACGACCCTGATCTAGGGGCGGCGGCTCTGGCAGACAACACCGAGTGAGGAGGAGGGACTGCAGGCGACTTGAGGCCTTCGGCTACCTTCGCCGACTGGCCTGAAGACAACACCGAGGGAGAAGTCGCCCCTCGCCATCGGCCAGGAGCCAGCCAGCCTGGCGCGGGCTCTTCTGCCGCGCCGGGCGCTCCAGGCAGCGGGAAGAAGCGCAGGGCCGTGCCGACCTTGTTCGGCAGTCGGCCAAAGAAGCCAAAGGGCTCGGCTGCGGCGACCCGGCGGGACGAGGCAGCCGTGAAGGCCATCCGCTTCTGTAAGGAAGTGAAGAAGCCGCCGTTGGTCTCCACGTAAGTATTTTGTCTTCAAAGTTTTATTCTTTCTTCGTGATTTGTCTGAGTCTCTGCTTGCCCCTCTTTCTTCAGGGCTCCCCTCTTTCTTGAGCGGGTTGCCGCCGCCTCTGTCATGGGGTTAGCGGAGACGTCCGCCACCACTCGGCGGATTGACCCTGCTGCTGACCTCTGGGAGGCGACGGAGCGGAATGCGCAGGAGAGGCGCAACGAAGAAGAGGCCCTCCGCCTGGAGAAGGCGGAGGCCGACAGGGCGGAGGCCTCCGCTAAGAAAAAACTAGCGGAGGCCAAAGCCGCTGCCGCGGCGAAGCAGCAGGCTGAGGAAGCCGCACGCCGCCAGTCGACCTTGCTTGTCACCCTGCTGAACTCCGCGCCGCCGCCTCCGGAGCTCGCGGGGCCAACAGGAGAAGCCGGCGGGGAGAACCTTGTCGAGGAGAGAGGCGGCGACCCCTCTACTCCGGTCGCCAACGTTCCGCCGCCGTCTAAAGGCACGCAAGGCGAGTAGCCAGCGCACCCTCTGGTGCCGCCGACCGAAAATGAGGCCGTGGCGAGGCTACTCCTCCAAGTCGGCTCGCCAACGCGCCATCGTCTGGAGAAGGCGACTTCGGCACCCCGCCCCTGGAAGCCGGCACCGCCAGCTCGGCGGCCCCAGACGCCGAGGCAACGAGCGCCGTACCCGTTGGGTGGGTGCGAGGAGGCGGCACGGGGCCGCTGAACCGGGCGCTCCTGGACGTCCAGGCGAAGCTCCGTGCTGAGGGCGACGCTCTCCAGAGTTGCACCAAGGCGTTCCTAGCATCGCGGGCAGCCGTACGGGTATGTCTTTTTCTTTGGTCTTTGTTTCTTGCTCCTCTCTGTGGGGGCGTGCCAGCGCACCCACTGGGTGTAGTCCCCGAGTTCCGGGCCGGCTGCTGAGCAGGCGGTCCGGAACTCCAATTGATGAACTTCTGGGTACTAACTTTGTCTGAAATGCTTGTCGCGGGATTACCACAACCTCCGCGTCACTGCCTTCAACTGTAACATTGAAGAGCTGGGCAAGCGGACTGCCGACTTGGCGGAGAGCCGGAGTAAGTCCTTTTCTCTTCTCTGCGGGGGCGCGCTAGCGCACCCGCGGGCTGTAGTCCCCGAGATTCGGGCCGACTGCTGAGCAGTTGGGCCGGATCTTCCCAGCGACCTACTTTATTGACAACTGTTATCTTTCTTCCTTTCCTTCAGGAGCCAACGCTGCTCTTCAATAGCAGCTGAGCGAAGCCAACTCCGCCCTGCGCGCCAAAGGGGAGAAGTGCAGCAAGCTCGCCACAGAGCGCGATCTGCTGGCCACTCAGTTGGCAGAGCAGAAGGAGCTGCTTGTGAAGTCGCAGAGGGAGGCGGAGGAGACGGAAACCGCCCTCTTGGCCGAGTTCGCGAGCGAGCGCTCCTCCTGGTCTGACAAGGAGGCGCTGCTGTCCTCCGGCTTCCACGAGATTGAAGACATCGTTGATGGTGAGTCTCTTTATTTTCTTTCCTCGAGCTGCTGATTTAAATTGTGCCGACTCCTGGTTTTTGACTCGCTTCTTCGTTTCTTCGTGTCTGTGCAGACTTCTTCCCTGGGCAGTCGTAGGCCGCCATCCAAGCCATCGAGGCTGACCGTAAGAGTCGGAGGGCGGAGGGCGCCGAGATCGCCGCCGATGCCCCCCGAACTCTTGACGAGGACATCATGAGCATTGAGGCTCGCCTCCGGCCGGCTCACCGGATGCTGCACCGGCTCCAGCGCGTCGGTGCCCAGGCGATCGCCGCCCTTTGGCCGGATATGCAGGCTCCGCGCACCCCCAGCATAACGGCCAACTGGCTAGAGGTCGCAGCTAGTCGTCTTGAGGCCTGGAAGGGCTCTTCGGCCTGGGCTGGAGTGCGCCGGGCCTTGGAGTTCGTCAAGGCGTGGTACCCGGGGCTGGATCTAGACCGGTTGGCCACGCTTCGGTCGGAGGCCCAGCCGGAGCTAGCGGCTGCGGAAGATGCCCTCGTCAAACATGCTACGGCGACTGCCGAGTACACTGACACCAGCATCTTCGTCCCCGAGCGGTCTGAAGACGGCGAGGAGGTACCGCTGGAGTGGTTTGGGATGAACCCAGACTACGGCGAGGACTCAACGGAGGTGATTGGCTCCAGTGTCGAGGAGGAGGACGAAGCGGAGGATGGAGGCGAGGCGGAGGCCCCAAAAGACGGAGCAGACGGCCAGCCTCAGCCTGACCGCGCCTCCAGCAACGAGCCGTGTGCGACCGCGCCGAGTGCTGCCGAAGGTGATCTAGCCGAGACTAGCCATCCGGCTGCCCCGACGCCCGACATTGGCGCCTCCTCCGACCCTTCGAATCCGTCTGCCGCCTCCTAAGCTGCCGCTGTATCTTTTATTTTATCTTCTTCAGTAGTCTTTGAAGAACTTATTAATTCGCACAATTCCACCCGCGGGGTGTATTTTGAACCTCTACTCGACAATTCGGCCAAGGGCCTATGTTATGTAAATATATATATCTGTCTTTTCTTGCTCATTGCTCTTTTGGCTTTTTCCTTTGCCGCTTTCACTTAGTTGCCTGCCTTGCCAATCGGACAGCCGCTCAGCAGACTGTTTGCTGGATCAAGCGCTAGGCTACTTTGGGAAAGAAAGTACTTAGCCGATTTCAAGATTGTTTGAGCAAGTTGGATTGAAGACGACAATCCGACTGTCCGAGAGTTATTTTGTGAGAGAGGCTGGAAGCCGTCTTGAGCTATGTTTTATGCTTGATGCCGGACATACTTGTAGGCATAATTTTTATCATACAGACAAAAGAGGGCAGTCCCGAGCTCGTCTCGGGGGCCCCGAAGTCTTGATACTTAAATACAAAAGGTAGCGTGGTACATACTGCATCAACTGTAAAATCTTCGGAGGAGATTTGCATTCCATGGCCGCTCTGTCTCCTTGCCAGAGTCGTCCCTCTTGCGTGCTCGGGGCTTCTGAGCGTCAATCAGGTAGTAGGAATCGTTGCCCAGTACTTTGCTGATGATGAAAGGGCCTTCCCAAGGTGCCGACAGCTTGTGCTGGCCGGCTGTTCGTTGGATCAGCCGGAGCACAAGGTCGCCTTCTTGGAAAGATCTTGGCCTGACCTTCCTATTGTGGTATCGGCGCAGGCTCTGCTAGTAGATGCTGGACCGGCTGAGTGCCAACAGCCGGCCCTCTTCCAGCAGATCGACGCCGTCTTGTCGTGCTTCTTCTGCTTCCTCCTCGGTGTACATGATGACTCGTGGGGAGTCAAACTCTATGTCCGTTGGGATGACGGCTTCGGCACCATAGACGAGGAAGAAGGGCGTGAAGCCGGTTGACTTGTTTAGAGTCGTGCGCAGACTCCAGAGGACGGCTGGCAGCTCGTCGAGCCAGCAGCCAGCCGAGCGCTCCAGAGGCTCGATCAACTGAGGCTTGATGCCGGACAGGATGAGGCCATTTGCTCGCTCCACTTGGCTGTTTGACTGCGGATGGGCGACAGATGCTAGGTCCAGTCGGATGCCCTGTGTTGCACAGAAATGGGCCAAGGCGCCTTTGGCAAAATTTGTGCCGTTGTCGGTGATGATGCTGTGTGGTATGCCGTACCGAATTGTGATATTGGTGATGAAGGTCACGGCAGTCGGACCGTTCAGTTTCTTAATTGGCTTCACTTCCACCCACTTGGTGAACTTGTCCACTGCGACAAGTAGGTGAATTAAACCACCTCGTGCTGTCTTGAATGGTCCCACCATGTCTAGACCCCAAACTGCGAAAGGCCAGGCAATGGGGATGGTCTTGAGTGCAGAAGCCGACTGGTGCGGCTTGGAGCTGAACTTCTGGCACCCTTTGTATTTTTGGACCAACTCCTTGGCCTCTTCCAAGGCAGTCGGCCAGAAGAAACCGTGCCGAAAGGCTTTGGCAACGAGTGCTCTTGAAGCCGCATGGTGGCCGCGCGCATTCGCCTTGATGGATGTCTTTGAGAATCGCCTGGCCTTGCTCTGGCTCTACGCAGCGCTGGTAGACACCAGTGACGCTGCGCCTGACCAGCTCTCTCTCGATTATGGTATAGGCTGCCGCCCGACGTTGTACTTGCCGAGCTGAGGTCTCATCAGTTGGTTGCTCTTTGTTTACCAGGAATTTGAGGATGGCCTGGGCCCATGAGGGTGCTGCTATTTCTTCGACTACCAGAACTGCGACTTGGACAAGGGCGGCTGGGCTGGGAGGCGGCGGGCTGGAGTCAACAGCCGCTTGCTGGGTTGATGAAGTCCCCAGGCCGACTGGCGGGGTCCTTGGGCCGAGTTCTGGAATCTTCGAGTCCGCCACCGCAGTCCCCGGGCCGGGCTCGACTGTGGCAGCTTTGGAGTCGCCCGCCAAAGTCGCCGTTCCATCTGCCGGAGTTCTGGAGTCGGATCCGCCGTCTTCGGGAGGAGCTGGCACAAAAATGGAGTCTGATTCCGGTGAAGGCTTGACGGACGGCTTGAGGAGGCGTTGAAGGGCGACGCCAGATGGTATTGCTTGGCGGGTAGAGCCGATTCGTGCCAAGGTGTCTGCTTGGTCGTTGTCGTTTCTTGGCATATGGAGGAACTCGCACCCTTCGAAATACCCGCTAAGTTGCTGCACGAGGAAACGGTAGCTCGCCATGTTTGCGTCTTTCACGTCCCAGTCGCCAGATGACTGCTGGACCACTAAGTCCGAGTCGCCATAACACAAGATCCGATGGATGCCAAGTTCTTTGGCAAGCCGGAGCCCGTGAATGAGCACCTCGTACTCGGCAACGTTGTTGGAGGCGGAAAAATGGATTTGCAGTGCGTATTTGAGCTTGTCGCCTTTGGGAGAGGTGAGGACGACGCCGGCTCCCAAGCCGGTGTGCATCTTGGAGCCGTCGAAGTGCATCTGCCAATGGGTGGAGTCAGGTGCTGGAGGCAGGTACTGGGTCTCGGCCGAGTTGACGAGGAAGTCGGCCAGTGCTTGTGATTTGATAGCGATGCGGGGCTGGTAGTAGATGGTGTAAGGAGCCAACTCTATGGCCCACTTGGCCACTCGACCAGAGGCATCTCGGCTACCGATGATCTCGGCAAGTGGAGTCGTGCAGACCACTATGACTGGATGCTCTTGAAAGCAAGGCTTCAATTTCTTGGCAGCAAAGTGCACGCCATAGCACATCTTCTGGTAGTGGGGGTAGTTCTGCTTGGAGGTCGACAGTACCTCGCTTAAGTAATATACTGGTCTCTGGATAGGTAGCGCCTTGCCTTCCTCCTTGCGCTCTACTACAATGACTGTGCTGACTACTCGGCTGCTGGCGGCGATGTACAGGAGCATAGGTTCCTTGGGAGTCGGAGCCACCAGGACGGGTGGAGTAGTCAGCATCTTCTTCAACTGGTGGAAAGCTTCGTCCGCCTTATGGTTCCACTCGAAAAAAGTGGTCTTCTTCATGAGTTGGTATAAGGGGAGGGCTTTTTCGCCCAGCCGACTGATGAATCGGCTGATGGATGCTAAGCAGCCGGTGAACTTTTGCACATCCAGCAGTCGGTTGGGTACCTCCATTCTCTCAATGGCCTTGATTTTTACTGGGTTGCATTCTATGCCGCGCTCAGAGACCAGGAAACCTAGCAGCTGGCCGGCTGGTACTCCGAAGACACACTTCTCGGGGTTGAGCTTGATCTGGAACCGGCGTAGGTTCTCAAAGGTCTCCTTGAGGTCTTCCAACAGTGTTCCCCGCTTTTCCGTCTTCACCACCACGTCATCTACGTAGACGTGGGCGTTCCTACCGAGCTGCTTGAGGAGACACTTCTGCATGCAACGCTGAAAGGTGGCGCCGGCATTTCTCAAGCCGAACGTCATGGTGAGGTAGCAGAATGCTCCAAACGGCGTGATGAAGGTGCTCTTCAATCTGTCAGCCGGGTTCAGCTTGATCTGGTGATATCCTGAGTATGCATCCAAGAAACTCAACAGCTCGCATCCGGCTGTGGAGTCTATCACCTGATCGATTCTTGGTAGAGCAAATGGGTCCTTGGGGCAGGCCTTGTTGAGGCTCGTGTAGTCAATACACATTCGCCACTGCTTGTTCTTCTTTAGCAACATGACCGGATTTGCCAGCCACTCCAGAAAGAAAACTTCCATAATGAAGCCGTCTGCTAGGAGTCGGGCTATCTCTTCTCCGATGACTCTTATCTTCTCTTTTGATAAGCGGCGCAGGGGCTACCTGATCGGCTTTGCATCAGATCGGACATGTAACTTGTGCTCGGCGAAATCCGTCGGTACACCTGGCATGTCTTTGGGAGACCATGCGAAGATGTCCCGATTCTCATGGAGGAAATCGACGAGCTCGCCTTCCTATTTGCTGTCGAGGTTTGCACCTACGACGGCGTACCTCTCTGGGTGCTCCGGATCCAAGGGTATCTTCTTTGTCTCTTTGTCCGGCTTGAACGAACCTTCGGCTTCCGACTCTTTTGGGTCGGGCGATATCTCCGGCTGCTTGCCGGCCATCGCCACAACTCGTTCGAGGAGTCGCTTCTCGGCCGCGATTACCAGGGACTCGGCCAGCCGACTGCTCTCGGCCGCGCAAGCGGACGACTTCCGGTAGTCGCCGGTCATAGTCAGAATTCCCCTGGAACTGGGCATCTTCATCTTGAGGTAGGCGTAGTGGGGGACCGCCATGAACTTGGCCAAGGCGGGTCGGCCAAGCAACGCATGGTATGGGATCTCAAGGTCCACCACCTCAAACCAAACAGGCTCTCTTCGGAAGTGATCTTTGTCCCCAAAGAGGACGTCAATCAGGATCTTGCCGATCGGTGAGCAGGAAAGCCCAGGAACAATGCCGTGGAACACAGTCCGGCTGTTCTGAAGCTGTCTTTGCTTGATTCCTAACTTCTCCATGGTGTCCTTGTACAGGATATTGATGCTGCTGCCCCCATCTATCAGAACTCGCGAGAAACGCGCGACCCATTTGTCCGTGGCAAAGGTGGCGTCCAGGACCAAGGTGTAGGAGCCCAGACTCGGCATCACTTCTGAGTTGTCAGCCCTGCTCCAGCTGATGGGCCTCTCAGACCAGTGCATGAACTCTGCTGTCTCTAAGGCTACTGCGTTCACCTCTTGTCGCTGTAGCCGCCTGCTGCGTCAATCATCAGCCACACTGGTGAACACCACATAGGCTCCATGCTCTTCAGGGTATTCGTCTTGTACTGCGCCGACTGGCCTGACTGTCGGCTGCTGGGGCGAAGGCGGAGGCGGCTGCCCAGCAGGCGGGGGTGGCAGGAGGCCGTCTCCTTGGCGATCCTGGTGAGCCAGTGGCACTTCTGGGTGGTGTGATTCGATGGCTTCGCGCTGCTGTGGAATTTGCAAGGCCCGTCCAAGGTCTGCTCATAGGAGAAGGCCGGCAACCAGTTCGGCTTGCCGCCTTTCTGTCGCTTGGGCGGAGGCTGCTCTTCTGGCTGCTGGGCTTCAACGGTCGCGACCTGCCGGCTGCTGGAAGCCGGCTGCGGGGCCTTGCGCTTGTTGTCGCCCTGCTGTTGTCGCCGGCCGGCGTCTGTCGCCGGAGTTCTTGGAGCTTGAGGAGCTACTTTGCCAGTCTGCTGATTTGAATTTCTGCCTTCATGGAGGAGTCGGCCGTGGCGTACTTGTCCGCTATGACCAGCAGCTCGTCGAGGGTTTCTGGCTCGTCGCAGAGGAGCTTGTGCTTGAGGAGGGTGCCTTCTCGGCACTCGGATGTGAAGTACTCAATGGCATGCACCTCGTGCACGCCCTCGTAGGAGTTCCAAAGCTCAGCCCAACGCGTGAGGTAGTCGCGAGTCGACTCGTCAGGACCTTGCACGCACAAGGAGAGCTGACAAGGCTTGGGAGGACGCTTGTACGTGCTGGTGAAGTTGCGGACGAATGCTTCAGTGAAGTCGACCCAACTGTTGATGCTGCGGGGCTTTAGGCTGTTCAGCCATGTCCGGGCCGTGCCCTGGAGCATGAGCGGAAAGTACTTTACGGCGACACGCTTGTTGCCGTTTGCTATGCTGACAGCCGTGGAGTAGTCGACTAGCCAGTCTTCCGGCTTCACGGAGCCGCTATACTTGGGCGTGTCTCTTGGGAGCATGAACCCTCTAGGAAAGGGCTCGTCCCGAATGCGGGGCCCGAAACAAGGCGGACCCAGCTCGTCTTCTTCTTCCAGCGCCAGTGACCGGTGAAGTCGGTCGATCCGGTGGCGGGCATCATTCTCACCAACCCCCTCTCGGCGGCCGAGGCGGTCACCGAGAGTCCGATGGTCAACTGGCGGCGGGGAGACTCGCCTCTCCTTGCGGAGAGGGGGAGGCAGACAGTCGTCCCATCGTTCCATTGCTCTTGAGCGGCCATCTCGGTCGCGCTCTATGGTAATGCGAGTCCGACTGTGGCTGACAGCCGGCTCCTTGTCGTTTCTTCCTCGGGCACCGCCAGTCGGCGTTCGAGACGTCGCGCCTTGATCTCGGTGTGGGTCGTCATTTGGCCGCTGCGGCGCCTCCGTGCGGCAGCCGGCCTCGTTCTGCGCGGCGGCCGCGTCAAGGAGCCGCTGGACTCGCTCCATCATGAGGCGGCGTTCTTCGCCCTCAAAATTGTCCAGCTCATCCGCCGCTGCCTGGGCGGCTCGGATGTTCTCCGCCGGTGTAGTGTACATGGGGCGGCTAGCCCCAAATAGGCTGGTGATGGCTGTGCCGCGCTGCTGGACTGCGCCAAGGCGGCTGGGCCCTGCCGGGGCCGGCGAGCCGCCAACGGCGCGATCCATCTCCCGCTGGTAAGCTTCTGACATGCATCTCATGCTGGCCAGCTTCTTCGCACCTTTGACGAGCTGAAGGCGGCGCGCTTCTAACATCTCTGCGTCAGCATGTTCCGGAATGGGCGCGGCTAGGTCTTGCAGCGTCGCGCCAAGTGAGTCGGGCGCCCCTCCGCCAGGGAACTCGTCATGACTAATGACTAGCACCTCAATGACGGTGCTTCCGTCGCTCTCTGCATGAGGGAGAGGTTCGTCGTAGACCACCACATTGGTGGGGAACGCATCGATCGATGCGGTGTCGGAGTCGACCAGCATCGGGTCGGTGGAGCCTACGGACTCCAAGTCTACGGCAGGCTCACCAGAAATGTGGAGTTGATCGAGGAGGCCCGCGAGGAGGTTCTCGGGGCCGCTTGCGCCTGCGTCGGACGTGGGTTCGTCGGAGAGGCGAACCTCGCCGACAAGTTCGGCCAAGGAGCTGGCTGCGCAGGCGATCTCAACACCGCCTAGCGCGTCGATGCAAACTTCGCCTGGCGTGCCTGGCTGGCTGTGCTCGCCTGGGAGGAAAAGGGTTCCCGTCTAGAACAGATCTCCGGACGGCGGTGCACTAGGCCCCACGGTGGGCGCCAAATGTCGGGGGTTTGGAGTGACATATGCCAACAGATGGCTTATCGTGGTGGGGGCGAGTAGAACATCGCCGGTGCCTGGAAACGGGATGAGGCGAAGACATGCACGCCGACGAATCTTACCCAGCTTCGGGGCTCTCTGGGGAGATAATACCCCTACTACTGCTCTGCGGGGTCTCCGCATGGTCACTATGGTCAAGTGTTTACACGGTTGCTCCTTGAGTTGTGTCTGGTGGTAGAAGAGGGCAAGGCCAGCTCTCTCCTTCTATCTGGTATGGTATAGAACTACTGGGATCCAACCCTTTGCATGGGTGCCCTGGGGGGGTCTATATAGGCCTACCCCCCAGGGGTACAATGGTAATCCGTCTGGGCGCGGGCCCATCCGTCAGTGCCTCCGACCTCCGACTTCTCCGCCGACTGGTGGGGCCCGCCGACTGGTGGGCCTCGCCGACTGGTCTGGTACAGAGCCGACAGGCCGCGTCCGCCGCGGGTGGGTCTTGCCGGCTGTCGATTACTGTAGCCGTGCTTCTGATGATGCAGGCTTGGTCAAGGGGTCGTGGCAACAGCCCCCCCCGCCTGGCGGGCGATCACTGTGGCCACTCCCCATCTCATCTTGATTAATGGCGTGTGGGCCCTGGGGGAGGGCTCTGCCGACTCCCCCGGGCCGACTCCCGACGGGTCCGACTGACGGTTCTCCCGCCGTCTCCCGAGGTCTTGCTAACTGGTGGGCCCTGCTACCTCCAGCCGTACAGACAAGCTGTCGTGGGCGCATGATTTGGTACTGTGGTGCTGATGTCAGGGCCGGCCGGGCAACAGTGCCACGCCGCACGGAGATCTTCTCGGGTACGACGTGCTGTGGCCATGCCTGCCCTTAGTAAGGGGCGGAGTGGGTTTCACTGTAGCCACGCCTCTGCCCCGTCCCCCTCGATGGGGTCATGGTTCGTCGGAGTCGCCCGCCGACTCCCCAAAGCCGGCTTCTCTGGAAGTCGTCCCTGGGACTCGGTCGTGAGCGGGCAGTCGGCTGCCCCGCCGTCGACTCCTCAGGAGACGGCTCTTCGCCCTAGGGTCTTGAGGGGCGCAGTGTCACACCCTCGATGCGACTATAGCTCCCACATGTCGAGGCACGACTTAGAGACATAATCGCATTAAAGGAATATGTCGCAAGTTTGGCAATCTTCACAACATCCCATGTAATATAATAATAAAAGGGGAGATAACATAGTTGGCTTACACTCGCCACGTCAATCAAGTACATAAATAAAATTACATCATCCAAACACTCATGGCCCGACTACGGCGCCAAAATAAAAGAGAACCCAACATGCGACACGGTCTCGTTCACCCCCAACTGGGCACCACTACTCATCGGGAAAGGAGACATAGTAACGTTGAGAGTCTTCATCGAAGTCCCACTTGAGCTCATACGCGTCTCCTGGAGCGGAATCATCAGGCCCTGCATCTGGTGTAATAGTAATCTGTGAGCCACAGGGACTCAGCAATCTCGCACTCTCGCGATCAAGACTATTTAAGCTTATAGGTAAGGCAAGGTAAAATATGAGTGGAGCTGCAGCAAGCGACTAGCAAGTATGGTGGCTAACTTATTCGCAAAAGAGAGCGATAAGAGGAGGCAAAGCACGAGCGAGAAACTAGAGAATAACCTGCGCAAACATTACTCCAACACCGTGTCCACTTCCCGGACTCCGCCGAGAAGAGGCCATCACGGTAACACACTCAGTTGATTCATTTTAATTAAATTAAGGTTCAAGTTATCTACAACCGGACATTAACAAATTCCCATCTGCCCATAACCGCGGGCACGGCTTTCGAAAGTTCAAATCCCTACAGGGGAGTCCCACTTAGCCCATGACAAGCTCTCATGGTCAACGAAGGAATAGACCTCCTCCCAAGATGTTCCGATCAGACTCGGTATCTCGGTAATTCAAGACACTTCGACAGGTTAAAACAAGACCAGCAACACCGCCCGAATGTGCCGACAAATCCCGATAGGAGCTGCACATATCTCTTTCTCAGGGCACACTCAAATTGTCTAAACTTCCGGTAGGCCAGCCCAGAGTTGCCCCTGGTAGCCACCGGCGGCTGACGGTTTGGACCAACA
>NC_041390.1:497309632-497311947 GCF_002162155.2 Triticum dicoccoides | reverse complement strand
GTTAAAATAATGATGACCCTTGAGTCTGCAGAACCCAAGGGAAAGAAAAGGCTAGGTGGAAAATGGTAAAACCAATGTTGGGCATTGCTGGAAAAGCTTTAATCAAGGCGAAATACCAAGGGGTTCCCATTATAACCCAACCGCGTAAGGAACGCAAAATCCGGGAACATAACACCGATATGACGGAAACTAGGGCGGCAAGAGTGGAACAAAACACTAGGCGAGAGGCCGAGCCTTCCACCCTTTACCAAGTATATAGATGCATTTAAGATAACATAGCAATATAATGATATCCCAACAATTAAATAAAAGATGTTCCAACAAGGAACAGCCTCCAATCTTCACCTGCAACTAGCAACGCTATAAGAGAGGCTGAGCAAAGCGGTAACATAGCCAATCAACGGTTTGCTAGGACAATGGTGGGTTAGAGGTTTGACATGGCAATTTGGGAGGCTTGCAAGCAAGTGGTAGGCATCGTAGCAATGGCATAGCAAAAGAGCGAGCAAACTAGCATAGCAAAGATAGTAGTGATTTCGAGGGTATGATCATCTTGCCTGCACAGTTGTCAGAGTTGACTGGATCCTCAAAAGCAAACTCAACGGGCTCCTCGTTAGCGAACTTATCTCCTGGCTCTACCCAAACAAGCAACAAGGATACAATCAACCACGTGCAAGGATCAAACAAGACGATGCAACGATGATATGCTATGCGGGATGCGATGCGGGATGCAAAATGCAAGATATGACAGGAAATGCATGAACCTGGCCTCAATTTGGAATTCCAAGGGTTCCACTGGAAAGATGAGATGAAATCGCTTGAAAACGATATAAAGAACGCCGGAATCGGAGTTACGGTTTGGAAATGGCAAGCGATTCAAAAATGACACCGGTCTGCGATTTACAGCAAGTAGGCATCTAAATGCAATGAAATGAACATGCTACAGGACCCAAACATGACAACAAAATACATGGCAGGGATTCACACAAGATGCTTAACAAAAGTCTAGCACTGAGCTACGGCCAATTCATCCATTAACAGGTTCAAACAAGCATGGCAAAAACGCAAATGGTAAACAGATCTCAGACTTAGTGAAATCAACACTTGTCTGGAATTTCAGATCATATAGCCCTCTTCGGAGCAACAAAACTACATACTACAGGACCTGAACATGACAAAGAAAGACATGGCATGGAGCTACTCAACAAGCTTAACAAAAGTCCCTTAGTGACCTTGAGCCAAAAGGGATCAGAAAATACAATTGCAAGCACGTGAACATAGCAAAAACATAATCAGTTTTCAGACTTGGTGAAAACTGGAACATGCTGAAACATAACTCACGAAGGCATGTTTACGAGCTCGATGCACTCACCACGGTGCAAGTCATGGCAAGAAAAGCATACACCCATAAAGAAGCTACAAAACACAAGCTAGACATGGCAAGAACAATAGCATATCATGCACGGATCAACTACAATAACATCGGCAAAATCGCAAACAAGTTGACGATCTGCCCAGATTCACAACGAAGCAAAAGTAGAGCTCGATTAACTCAAGCTAGGTGCTCCATAATTGCAAACAAAGACATGGATGGATTGAGCACTACAAGATTAACAAAACTCCCTTACTGATCATCCTCAAAAGAGGCACGGATCACTAGGAAACAACAAGAACATATGGCATCATGAACTAAACAATCCCAAGACTTAGTGAAATCACTAAGTCCCTGAAAACAGAATTAGCAAGTGCACCACTTTGCAAGCTTGCACAAGTCACCATACACATCCTAAAAATACATGGGTTGCACCTCTGGAAATATGACAAAACCCTTAACAAAACATATGTAGAACTCACGGGCATAGCATGCACAGAATAATCATGGCAAAAATGACAAAAGTGCTAAACGGAGTAGCAGATCTGACAATTAACTCAAGTAGCCCTCTTCTAACAGCATTTCGGGCATCAAGATGAGCTCAAATGAAAATGATGCAATGGAACCAAATGATGTACTCTCTGAGATGAACATTTCGATATGCTATAAGCATGAATCGGAGCTCGGATGCAAAGTTATGGAGCCGCGAACAGAGGCATATGAACTAAAAATATCTGGGACTTAGTGAAATTATACCCTCTGGAAACTGGACGGGGTGATGCGGGACGAGGAGATCCGGGCGGAGATGGCGGCGTTTGGATCGCTGAACTGGTGGATCTGGTCCACCCGACCAGATCGGATCCGGCCGGAGCTCCGGCGAGGCGAGGTCTCCGGCGAGCGGCGGACAGCGGGCGGGGCGGCAGCGGCCGGCGGCCGAGGCGGCGGC
>NC_041390.1:497263706-497309055 GCF_002162155.2 Triticum dicoccoides | reverse complement strand
GAGGAGGACCTATATATAGGCATAGAGGGAGCTAGGAGAGTCCAAATGAGGTGCGGTTTTCGGCCACGCGATCGTGATCGAACGCTCTAGGACATGGAGCAGAGTTTGGTGGGTTTTGGGCCAAATTGGAGGGGTGTTGGGCTGCAACACACACGAGGCCTTTTCGGTCCCTCGGTTAACCGTTGGAGTATCAAACGAAGTCCAAATGATACGAAACTTGACAGGCGGTCTACCGGTAGTAAACCAAGGCCGCTTGGCAAGTTTCGGTCCAATCCGGAAATGTTTAATCCCCACACACGAAAGAAAGCTAGAAATGACCACCGGAGGAGAACGAAGCGCCGGAATGCAAAATGGACAACGGGGAAAATGCTCGAATGCATGAGACGAACACATATGCAAATGCAATGCACATGATGACATGATATGCAATGCATGACACGCAAGAAATGGCAAGGCAAGAACAGCGAATAACTGCATGACACCTGGCACATCGGTCTCGGGGCGTTACACGCAGACTGCCCCGATGTCTTGAAAGGTTATGGGACTCGGGTTGGCCTACCCGTGGCCCATTACTCCGACACCTCACAACCAACACGATAAGGGGTTGTCAATACCTTCACGATCACTTACGAGAGTGAGTGATAGATATGGTAAGATAATATTTTTGGTATTTTTGTGATAAAGATTCAAAGTAAAATAAAAGCAAAGTAAATAAATAAGTATTGGAAGATTAATATGATGGAGATAGACCCGGGGGCCATAGGTTTCACTAGTGGCTTCTCTCAAGAGCATAAGTATTTTACGGTGGGTGAACGAATTACTGTTGAGCAATTGACAGAATTGAGCATAGTTATGAGAGTATCTAGGTATGATCATGTATATAGGCATCACGTCCGAGACAAGTAGACCGACTCCTGCCTGCATCTACTACTATTACTCCACTCGTCGACTGCTATCCAGCATGCATCTGGAGTATTAAGTTCATGGAGACAGAGTAACGCCTTAAGCAAGATGACATGATGTAGAGGGATAAATTCATGCAATATGATATAAAAAATCCATCTTGTTATCCTCGATGGCAACAATACAATACGTGCCTTGCTGCCCCTACTATCACTGGGAAAGGACACCGCAAGATTGAACCCAAAGCTAAGCACTTCTCCCATTGCTAGAAAGATCACTCTAGTAGGCCAAACCAAACTGATAATTCGAAGAGACTTGCAAAGATAACCAATCATACATAAAAGAATTCAGAGAAGATTCAAATATTGTTCATAGATAATCTTGATCATAAACCCACAATTCATCGGTCTGAGCAAACACACCGCAAAAAGAAGATTACATCGAATAGATCTCCACAAGATAGGGGGAGAACTTTGTATTGAGATCCAAAAAGAGAGAAGCCATGTAGCTAATAACTATGGACCCGAAGGCCTATGGTAAACTACTCACACTTCATCGGAGAGGCTATGGTGTTGATGTAGAAGCCCTCCACGATGGATGCCCCCTCCGGCGGAGCTCCGGAACAAGCCCCAAGATGGGATCTCGTGGATACGGAAAGTTGCGGCAGTGGAATTAGGTTTTTGGCTCCGTATCTGATCGTTTGGGGGTACGTAGGTATATATAGGAGGAAGGAGTACGTCGGTGGAGCAACAGGGGGCCGACGAGGGTGGATGGCGCGCTTGGGGGGGTAGGCACGCCCCCTACCTCGTGGCCTCCTCCTTTGTTTCTTGACGTAGGGTCCAAGTCTCCTGGATCTTGTTCGTTTCGAAAATCACGTTCCCAAAGGTTTCATTCCGTTTGGACTCTGTTTGATATTCCTTTTCTTCGAAACCCTAAAATAGGCAAAAAAACAGCAATTCTGGGCTGGGCCTCTGGTTAATAGGTTAGTCCCAAAAGTAATATAAAAGTGGATAATAAAGCCCAATAATGTCCAAAACAGTAGATAATATAGCATGGAGCAATAAAAAATTATAGATACGTTGGAGACGTATCACGTATCTATAATTTTTTATTGTTCCATGCTATTATATTATCTGTTTTGGATGTTAATGGGCTTATTTATACACTTATATATTATTTTTGGGACTAACCTACTAACCTAAGGCCCAGTGCAAATTGCTATTTTGTGTGTGCCTATTTCAGTGTTTCGCAGAAAAGGAATATCAAACGGAATCCAAACGGAATGAAACCTTCGGGAGAGTTATTTTTTGGAACAAACGTGATCTAGGGGACTTGGAGTAGACGTCAAGAAATCAACAAGGATGCCACGAGGCTGGGAGGCGTGCCTGCCCCCTGGGCGCGCCCCCACCCTCGTGGGCCCCTTGTAGCTCCACCGACCTACTTCTTCCTTCTATATATACCCATCTACCCCAAAAACATCCAAGAGCACCACGAAAACCTATTACCACCGCCGCAACCTTCTGTACCCAAGAGATCCCATGTTGGGGCCTTTTCCGGAGCTCTGCCGGAGGGGGAATCGATCACGGAGGGCTTCTACATCAACACCGTAGCCTCTCCGATGATGTGTGAGTAGTTTACCTCAGACCTTCGGGTCCATAGTTATTAGCTAGATGGCTTCTTCTCTCTCTTTGGATCTCAATACAAAGTTCGCCTCGATCTTCTTGGAGATCTATTCGATGTAACTCTTTTTGCAGTGTGTTTGTCGATATCCGATGAATGGTGGGTTTATGATCAAGATTATCTATGAACAATATTTGGTTCTTCTCTGAATTCATATATGTGTGATTTAATTATCTTTGCAAGTCTCTTCAAATTATCAGTTTGGTTTGGCCTACTAGATTGATCTTTCTTGCAATGGGAGAAGTGCTTAGCTTTGGGTTCAATCTTGCGGTGTCCTTTCCTAGGGACAGCAGGGGCAACAAGGCACATATTGTATTGTTGCCATCGAGTATAAAAAGATGGGGTTTATATCATATTGCTTGTGTTTATCCCTCTACATCATGTCATCTTGCTTAATGCGTTACTCTGTTCTTATGAACTTAATACTCTAGATGCATACTGGATAGCGGTCGATGTGTGGAGTAATAGTAGTAGATGCAGAATCGTTTCGGTCTACTTGTCGCGGATGTGATGCCTATATACATGATCATGCCTAGATATTCTCATAATTATGCAGTTTTCTATCAATTGCTTGACATTAATTTGTTCACCCACCGTAATACTTATGCTATCTTGAGAGAAGCCACTAGTGAAACCTATGGCCCCCGGGTCTATCTTTTATCATATAAGTTTCCAATCTGTTTTATTTCGCAATCTTTACTTTCATTGTATATCATAAAAATACCAAAAATGTTTATCTTATTATTATTATTATCTCTATCAGATCTCACTCTCGTAAGTGACCGTGAAGGGACTGACAACCCCTTTATAGCGTTGGTTGTGAGGTTCTTATTTGTTTGTGTAGGTATGAGGGACTTGCGTGTAGTCTCATACTAGATTGATACCTTAGTTCTCAAAAACCGAGGGAAGTACTTACGCTACTTTACTGCATCACCCTTTCCTCTTCAAGGGAAAACCAACATAATGCTCAAGAGGTAGCAGGGCGCAAGGGGGCGGTCGCTGTCGAACAATGGCGGCGCTGCTGCTGAGGAACCGGCACCACCCGGGGCTCCTGAGGTGCCGTCCCCTAGGACCCAGGAGAGCTGTCCCGAGGAAGTGACCGGGGGGACGACGCAATCCGACGCTCTTGAGGCCGGAGCCCCTGAGGCCCCGATGAATTGCCACGAGGCGGGTTCCAAGGTCTCCACGCGGTCTAGCACCCCTGAGGTCACCTCCTCATGAGTCACACCATCCGTGCCCAGCCTTGGTGACTGCGCCCGGGGCTTCGGCCGGCTCCGACCGAACTTCGAAGCGCTCCATAAGAGGAAGGGGTTTCCAAGCTGCAGTGGTGATGCCTTCCAGCCATTGAAGCAGAGGAAGTACATTGCTATCGATGAGTGAGTACCTTATCTTAGAAATTTCTTGAGCGCCGCTTCTCCTCCTGACCATAGTTCTTCCGGACCCCTTCCGCCAGGGCGATGAAGTCTCCTGAGAAGCAACCCTCGCCTGCTTCAGGCTCTCTGCTGACCTTGAGTGTCTCAAGTTGACCCGCCCCACGCGGCGCAAGGCCTGCTCGGAAGGCGGACACGCCAGCCTGGAGTCTTGACCCTGCGCTCTTGTCGTCCCTCCTTCGTGGTTCGGCCTGGGGTGCGAGGAGTGTGCTGAGGGCCCCACCAATGGTGCTTTCCCACAGCTTGGCGACCTCGACCCTGGCCTTACCTCTGAGCAATGAGGCCCCACCCCACCGGGCCTCCGCCGATGTCCGGAGGGCGGGTGGAAGGGCACCGGCCTCCAGCTCCCTGCCGGGAGCAGGCGAGCCGCTTCGAACTTCTCCAGAACATCCTGGCACAGAGGACGGGCTCAGCCGCGTGTTCGAGCTTGCACGCGAGCGCGGAGCAGTCCGCCACGAGCTCTTCCGGGAGGCCACGGGTGCGCTGAGCCGACTCAGAGAAGAGATTGTGGATGTTGATGCCCGCCTTGAAACCGAAGGCCTTCGGCTGGCAGACGAATGGCATCAGCTGAAGGTGGCCATCGACTTTGGGCGTCTCCATTGCGAGTGCGCCAACGCGAAGGCCGAGGC
Source organism: Triticum dicoccoides (assembly GCF_002162155.2). NCBI lineage: Eukaryota > Viridiplantae > Streptophyta > Magnoliopsida > Poales > Poaceae > Triticum > Triticum dicoccoides. Next base: position 497,304,413 of record NC_041390.1, on the reverse strand, counting down.
ATCCCTTGCCACCTCACGCGAGGCCAGTGCCCGAGCCTTGGAGGAGGCCAGGGAGGCTGACTACCGCCGCGCGGTCATAGAGAAACGTGAAGGGGAGCTCTAGGCTCTGAACGCCTGCTTGGAGCAGCACATTGAGGCACGCAGGGCTGCCTTGGTGTCGATGAAGGGGACGCCCTCTGACAAGGAGGAGATCTTGAACTGTGAGGAGGCGCTGATGCTGGAGGCCACAGAGCACGGCCTCGAGCTCGAACGGCTGGAGACGAGGGAGCGCCAAGTTGCCCAAGCGGAGGACGCCACCAGCGCGCATGAAGCCAGGATCTAGGAGGAGATCGATCGAAGGGTGGCGGAGGCTCGTGGAGATCTCGCCAACATGCACGACCTGTAGCTGAAGCTTGCATTAGCCGAAGCCGAGGGAAGAACCACTACCCTTAGGTCAAGGCTGGACGAACCAGAGCAATGTGAGAAGGCCGCTACAGCGGCCATGATCTTCATCTAGGCCGGGCTGGCCTCCGCCCGCGCCAAACTACTCCCACTCCAGCTGCGGGTTGCTCGTGCTGAGTCCCTCGCGCAGCAAAGCAGGGAGGAAGCGCTCCGCCAGTAGACGTTACTGCACGAGCATACTCCCATGCTCCGTGCCCTCAGGGTGAGGGCCAACAAGTCGTTGAGTCCCATCTGCGATGAGCACGCCCCTCACCCCCACACAGAGGACTATGACATCCACCTTTACTTCTTCACCGACGTCGTGACGCGCCTGAAGGACTGGGCCGAGAGGGCTCGTGATCTTGTCGAGGAAAAGAGCCGGGGCCTCCTTGGACGCGCATTCTTCCGCTTCTTCAGCCGTCTTTAGAATGCCGACCCCAACTTTGATTTCGATGACGCCATCGCCCCAGTGCCCGGAGCTATCTAGGACAACCTGGCGCGCTGGGTGGACGATAACATGGATGCTATGGTAAGGGCTTTCACTTCCGATGATGACGCAGTGGTGGTCATGGCGGATGAAGGCGGGGTGGTTGATGATGGTGAAGACGATGCTGGCGACGACGCCAGCAGCATGTCCGGGAGCGATTCGGAGGATGCTACGAGTGACATGTCCGATTGAGCCCGCGCTCCTTGTTTTGAACCTGCGCGCAAAAGCTTGGGCATGACCCTTCAACATGTAAGAGCATTTTGGGGAGGGGGAGCCCCTCATGTAATTAGATTATTGTTTTATTTCCTGATCCAGACTTAAGGCGTGCTTTTGCGAGTTCTCAATTTCTTCCTCGAGCTTGCTACAGTAACTTACCTTAGTCCAAGTAGGCCTCAGACTGGTCTTGTAGTTTGTCGATGTGCATTTCTCCTGAGGGGAGTCCTCCGCGGGCTCGCGAGGTTTCGGGCTTCTGAGGAGCCTGCTAGTCTGCCTGAGAGGGCCTCACAAGAAACGAGTGTTAGACTAGGGCGAGATGTTCGCGCATACCACGCCTAGCCCCCACCCGTGAGGTGCTCGTAAGGGAGGGGCAGCAGGCGCGGGCCTCGAAACAAGGCACGGAGCTAGAAAACTCAAGAAATCAACATGAACGAGAAAAGATGCCCCCCATGCTTGCCAATGAAAACACGACTTCAAGTTGAAATCCAAAAGGCGGCAAATCGAGCTACACAGAAGGGGTTGAAAGCAAATGGCCCCGTACGGCACCTAGCTAGTCTTCTTGTCTTCTCACCAGCGCGGAGCTAAGTGCTTTCACTGGCCGTGAGCATAGTCATTGGGGGACAGTGTCGACGGCCAGCACTGAGCATGGTGCTTCCACTAGGACGTGGGAGGTAGCCCCCGAGGCCCAAGGGCGGCTCTCCGGAGATTTCAGGGTGTGTAGAGCCCCACTCATTATTACGTGAGAGTGTCACGGGCGGAGACCTTCACATGTGTGAGCCTTGCTTCATATCTCCATATGAGGGGCCCACCTTGCGCCACCCTCGACCACCGTTGGGGCGTCCGGAAACCAGGACGATGCCAAGGGGCAAAGGGGATGCTAGCGGTGCCCTCGGCAACCACGGGCCCTCTGTCGGGGGGAGGGCTCACCCGCGCCTCCCCGACAGAGGACCTACCTCTGGGCGATGCCTTCCCCCGCGCGACATGAGGGAGGGCCTTGCTTCGGACCCATCCCGTGCAGCCCCTAGTGTGCTACCCCTGGTTGGAGTGGGGCTGCCGCGCCGGGGTTGCCGTCCGCCGCTGCGGCCTGGTCCACCTGCGACCCATGGTTAGCGTAAGCCTGCTCCTGAGATATCAGGGGTACCTGATACGTCTCCAACGTATCTATAATTTTTGATTGCTCCATGCTATTATATTATCTGTTTTGGATGTTAATGGGCTTTATTTTACACTTTTATATCATTTTTGGGACTAACCTATTAACCAGAGGCCCAACCCAAATTGTAGTTTTTTTCCTATTTCCGTGTTTCGCAGAAAAGGGATATCAAACGAATTCGAAACGGAATGAAACCTTTGGGAATGTGATTTTCTCAACAAACATGATCCAGGAGACTTGGAGTGGGCGTCAAGAAACAATCAAGGAGGCCACGAGGCAGGGGGCGCACCTACTCCCCCGGCACGCCCTCCACCCTCATGGGCCCCAAGTTGCTCACCGACCAACTTCTTCCTCCTATATAAGTCCACATACCCCGCAAACATCCAGGAGCACCACGAAAACATAATTCCAGCGCCGCAACCTTCTGTACCCGAGAGATCCCATCTTGGGGCCTTTTTCGGAGCTCCGCCGGAGGGGGCATTGATCACAGAGGGCCTCTACATCAACGTCATGGCCTCTCCGGTGATGTGTGAGTAGTTTACTTCAGACCTTCGGGTCCATAGCTAGTAGCTAGATTTCTTCTTCTCTCTCTTTGGATCTCAGTACAAAGTTCTCCTCGATTCTCTTGGAGATCTATTCGATGTAATCTTCTTTTGCGATGTGTTTGTCGAGATCCAATGAATTGTGGGCTTATGATCCAGATTATCTATGAACAATATTTGATTCTTCTCTGAATTCTTTTATGTATGATCGGTTTATCTTTGCAAGTCTCTTCGAATTATCAGTTTGGTTTGGTCTACTAGATTGATCTTTCTTGTAATGGATAAGTGCTTAGCTTTGGGTTCAATCTTACGATGCTCGATCCCAGTGACAGTAGGGGAAACGACACGTATTGTATTGTTGCCATCGAGGATAAAAAGATGGGGTTTATATCATATTGCATGAGTTTATCCATCTACATCATGTCATCTTGCTTAAGGTGTTACTCTGTTCTTACGAACTTAATACTCTAGATGCATGCTGGATAGCGGTCGATGTGTGGAGTAATAGTAGTAGATGCAGAATCGTTTCGGTCTACTTGTCGCGGACGTGATGCCTATATACATGATCATGCCTAGATATTCTCATAATTATTCGCTTTTCTATCAGTTGCTCGACAGTAATTTGTTTACCCACCGTAATACTTATGTTATCTTGAGAGAAGCCACTAGTGAAACCTATGGGCCCCGGGTCTATTTTCCATCATACAAGTTTCCAATCTATTTTATTTGCAATCTTTACTTTCAATCTATATCATAAAAATACCAAAAAAATTTATCTTATTATTATTATCTCTATCAGATCTAATTCTTGCAAGTGGCCGTGAAGGGATTGACAACCCATTTATCGCGTTGGTTGCGAGGTTCTTATTTGTTTGTGTAGGTACAACGTGACTCGCGCGTGGTCTCCTACTGGATTGATACCTTGGTTCTCAAAAACTGAGGGGAAATACTTACACTGCTTTACTGCACCACCCTTTCCTCTTCAAGGGAATACCAACGCAGTGCTCAATAGGTAGCAAGAAGGATTTATGGCGCTGTTGCCGGGGAGATCTACGCCAAGTCAAGACATACCAAGTGCCCATCACAACTCTTATCCCCCGCATTACATTATTTGCCATTTGCCTCTCGTTTCCTCTCCCCCACTTCACCCTTGCCATTTTATTTGCCCTTTTTTCCTCTCGCCCTCTCTTTCCATTCGCTTTCTCTCCGCTTGTTTGCTTGTGTGTTGGATTGCTTGCCTGTCACGATGGCTCAAGACAATACTAAATTGTGTGACTTTGCCAATACCAACAATAATGACTTTATTAGCACTCCGATTGCTCCTCTTACCGATGCTGAATCTTGTGAAATTAATACTGCTTTGCTGAATCTTGTCAAGAAAGATCCGTTTTCTAGCCTTCCTAGTGAAAATGTCGCTACCCATTTAAATAACTTTGTTGATTTATGTGATATGCAAAAGAAGAAAGATGTGGATAATGATATTGTTAAACTTAAGCTATTTCCATTTTCACTTAGAGATCGTGCTAAAGCTTGGTTTTCGTCTTTGCCTAAAAATAGTATTGATTCATGGAATAAGTGCAAAGATGCTTTTATCTCTAAGTATTTTCCTCCCGCTAATATCATCTCTCTTAGAAACGATATTATGAATTTTAAGCAACTTGATCATGAACATGTTGCACAATCTTGGGAGAGGATGAAATTAATCATACGTAATTGCCCTACACATGGTTTGAATTTATAGATGATTATATAGAATTTTTATGCCGGATTGAATTTTGCTTCTAGAAATCTTTTAGATTCGGCCGCGGGAGGCACTTTTATGGAAATCACTTTAGGAGAAGCTACCAAACTCCTAGATAATAGTATGGTTAATTATTCTCAAAGGCACACTGAAAGATCTACTAGTAAAAAGTGCATGCAATTGAAGAGATTAATGTTTTGAGTGGAAAGATGGACGAACTTATGAATTTTTTTGCTAATAAGAGTGCTCCTACTGATCCTAATGACATGCCTTTGTCTACTTTGATTGAGAATAATAATGAATCTATGGATGTGAATTTTGTTGGTAGGAACAATTTTGGTAATCACGCGTATAGAGGTAATTTTAATCCTAGGCCGTTTCCTAGTAATTCCTCTAATAATTATGGTAATTCCTACACCAATTCTTATGGAAATTATAATAAGATGCCCCCTGATTTTGAATCTAGTATTAAAGAATTTATTACTTCACAAAAGAGTTTCAATGCTTTGATTGAAGAAAAATTGCTTAAGATTGATGAGTTGGCTAGGAACGTGGATAGAATTTATGTTGATGTTGATTCTTTGGAACTTAGATCTATTCCACCTAAGCATGATATCAATGAGTCTCTCAAAGCCATGAGAATTTCCATTGATGAGTGCAAGGAAAGAACCGCTAGGATGCGTGCTAAGAAAGATTGCTTTGTGAAAGCGTGTTCTTCTAGTTTTCATGATAATAAGGATAAAGATCTAAAAGTGATTGATGTGTCCCCTATTAAATCTTTCTTTTGCAATATGAATCTTGATAATGATGGGACTGGAGATGAGTTAACTTTAGTTAAAAGGTGTTGCAATGATTCAGAGTTTTTAGATCTTGATGCAAAAATTGTTAAAAGTGGGATTGAAGAGGTTAAAACTTTAGATAGCAATGAACCCACTATCTTGGATTTCAAGGAATTTAATTATTATAATTTCTCTTTGATAGATTGTATTTCCTTGTTGCAATCCGTGCTAAATTCTCCTCATGCTTATAGTCAAAATAAAGCTTTTACTAAACATATCGTTGATGCTTCGATGCAATCTTATGAAGAAAAACTTGAGTTGGAAGTTTCTATCCCTAGAAAACTTTATGATGAGTGGGAACCTACAATAAAAATTAAAATTAAACATCATGAGTGTTATGCGTTGTGTGATTTGGGTGCTAGTGTTTCCACGATTCCAAAAACTTTGTGTGATTTGCTAGGTTTCCGTGATTTTGATGAATGTTCTTTAAACTTGCATGTTGCGGATTCCACCATTAAGAAACCTATGGAAAGAATTAATGATGTTCTTATTTTTGCAAATAGGAATTATGTGCCCGTAGATTTCATTGTTCTTGATATAGATTGCAATCCTTCATGTCCTATTATTCTTGGTAGACATTTCCTTAGAACGATTGGTGCAATTATTGATATGAAGGAAGGGAGTATTAAATTCCAATTTCCATTAAGGAAAGTCATGGAACACTTCACTATAAATAAAGTTAAATTACCATATGAATCTATTATGAGAGCCACTTATGGATTGCCTACCAAAGATGGCAATACCTAGATCTATCTTCGCTTTTATGCCTAGCTAGGGGCGTTAAACGATAGCGCTTGTTGGGAGGCAACCCAATTTTATTTTTATTCCTTGCTTTTTGATCCTATTTAGTAATAATAATTTATCTAGCCTCTGTTTTGGTTGTGTTTTTTGTGTTTAATTAGTGTTTGTGCCAAGTAGAACCGTTGGGAAGACTTGGGGAATGTCTTTTTTATCTTGCTGTAAAAAAACAGAAACTTTAACGCTCACGAGAATTGCTGCCATTTTTATTTGGAAAGTACTATTTAGTTAATTATTTTTGAATATGATTAATAGATAAATTATTCACGTCCAGCAATTTATTTTAGAATTTTTGGGGTTCCATAAGTTTGCGTTAGCTGCAGATTACTACAGACTGTTCTATTTTTGACATATTCTGTTTTTTGTGTGTTGTTTGCTTATTTTGATGAATCTATGGCTAGTAAAAGAGTTTATACACCATAGAGAAGTTGGAATACAGTAGGTTTAACACAAATATAAATCAATAATGAGTTCATTACAGTACCTTGAAGTGGTGTTTTGTTTTCTTTCGCTAACGGAGCTCACGAGATTTTCTATTTTGAGTTTTGTGTTGTGAAGTTTTCAAGTTTTGGTTACAGATTTGATGGATTATGGAACAAGGAGTGGCAAGAGCCTAATCTTGGGGATGCCCATGGCACTCCAAAGTAAAATTCAAGGACACCAAAAAGCCTAAGCTTGGAGATGCCCCGGAAGGCATCCCCTCTTTCGTCTTCGTCTATTGGTAAATTTACTTGGAGCTATATTTTTATTCACCACATGATATGTGTTTTGCTTGGAGCATCTTGTATGATTTGAGTATTTTCTTTTTAGTTTACCACAATCATCCTTGCTGTACACACCCTTTGAGAGAGACTCACATGATTTGAAATTTATTAGAATACTCTATGTGCTTCACTTATATCTTTTGAGCCATATAGTTTTTGCTCTAGTGCTTCACTTATATCTTTTAGAGCACGGCGGTAGTTTTATTTTATAGAAATAATTGATCTCTCATGCTTCACTTATATTATTTTTAGAGTCCTTTAGAACAACATGGAAATTTGCTTTTAGGAATAATGTAAAAACTTTCATAGAAGTGCATTGAATACTATGAGAAGTTTGATACTTGATAATTGTTTTGAGATATGGAGATGGTGATATTAGAGTCATGCTAGTTGAGTAGTTGTGAATTTGAGAAATACTTGTGTTGAAGTTTGTGATTCCTGTAGCTTGAACGTATGGTGAACCGTTATGTGATGAAGTCGGAGCATGATTTATTTATTGATTGTCTTCCTTATGAGTGGCGGTCGGGAAGGAGCGATGGTCTTTTCCTACCAATCTATCCCCCAGGAGAATGCGCGTAATACTCTGTTTCGATAACAAATAGATTTTTGCAATAAGTATGTGAGTTCTTTATGACTAATGTTGAGTCCATGGATTATACGCACTCTCACCCTTCCACCATTGCTAGCCTCTCTAGTATCACGCAACTTTCTCCGATACTACAAACCCACCATATACCTTCCTCAAAACAGCCACCATACCTACCTATTACGACATTTCCATAGCCATTCCGAGATATATTGCCATGCAACTTTCCACCGTTCGATTATTATGACACGCTTCATCATTGTCATATTGCTTGCATGATCATGTAGTTGACATCGTATTTGTGGCAAAGCCACCGTTCATAATTCTTCATACATGTCACTCATGCATCATTGCACATCCCGGTACACCACCGGAGGCATTCACATAGATTCATATTTTGTTCTAAGTATTGAGTTGTAATTCTTGACTTGTAAGTAAATTAAAGTGTGATGATCATCATTATTAGAGCATTGTCCCAGTGAGGAAAGGATGATGGAGACTATGATTCCCCCACAAGTCGGGATGAGACTCCGGACCAAAAATAAAATAAAATAAAAAAAAGAGGCCAAAAAGAAAAAACAAAGAAAGAAGGCCCAAATACAAAAATAATGAGAGAAAAAGAGAGAAGGGACAATGTTACTATCCTTTTTCCACACTTGTGCTTCAAAGTAGCATCATGATCTTCATGATAGAGAGTCTCCTATGTTATCACTTTTATATACTAGTGGGAATTTTACATTATAGAACTTGGCTTGTATATTCCAATGATGGGCTTCCTCAAAATTTCCCTTGGTCTTCATGAGCAAGCAAGCTGGATGCACACCCACTTTGTTATTTTGTTGAGCTTTCATACACTTATAGCTCTAGTGCATCCGTTGCCTGGCAATCCCTACTCACTCATGTTGATATCTATTGATGGGCATCTCCATAGCCCGTTGATACGCCTAGTTGATGTGAGACTATCTTCTCCTTTTTTGTCTTCTCCACAACCACCATTCTATTACACATATAGTGCTATATCCATGGCTCACGCTCATATATTGCGTGAAGATTAAAAAAGTTTGAGAACATCAAAAGTATGAAACAATTTCTTGGCTTGTCATCGGGGTTGCGTACGATTTAAATATTTTGTGTGGTGAAGATAGAGCATAGCCGGACTATATGATTTTGTAGGGATAACTTTCTTTGGCCATGTTATTTTGAGAAGACATGATTGCTTAGTTAGTATACTTGAAGTATTATTATTTTTATTTCAATATTAAACTTTTATCTTGAATCTTTCGGATCTGAACATTCATGCCACAATAAAGAAAAATTACATTGAGAAATATGTTAGAAAGCATTCCACATGAAAAATTCTTTTTTATCATTTACCTATTCGAGGACGAGCAGGAATTAAGCTTGGGGATGCTTGATACGTCTCCAACGTATCTATAATTTTTGATTGCTCCATGCTATTATATTATCTGTTTTGGATGTTAATGGGCTTTATTTTACACTTTTATATCATTTTTGGGACTAACCTATTAACCGGAGGCCCAGCCCAAATTGTTGTTTTTTGCCTATTTTAGTGTTTCGCAAAGGAATATCAAACGGAATCCAAATGGAATGAAACCTTCGGGAGAGTTATTTTTGGAACAAACATGATCCAGGAGACTTGGAGTGGAGGTCAAGAAACAATCGAGGAGGCCACGAGGCACGGGGCCCACCTACCCCCTGGGCACGCCCTCCACCCTCGTGGGACCCTTGTTGCTCCACCGACCTACTTCTTCCTCCTATATATATCCATATACCCCGAAAACATCCAGGAGCACCACGAAACCCTATTTCCACTGCTGCAACCTTTTGTACCCAAGATATCCCATCTTGGGGCCTTTTCCGGAGCTCCGCCGGAGGGGGCATTGATCACGGTGGGCCTCTACTTCTTCTCTCTCTTTGGATCTCAATACAAAGTTCTCCTCGATTCTTTTGGAGATCTATTCGATGTAATCTTCTTTTGCGGTGTGTTTGTCGAGATCTGATGAATTGTGGGTTTATGATCCAGATTATCTATGAACAATATTTGATTCTTCTCCAAATTCTTTTATGTATGATTGGTTTATCTTTTTCAAGTCTCTTGGAATTATCAGTTTGGTTTGGCCTACTAGATTGATCTTTCTTGCAATGGGAGAAGTGCTTAGCTTTGGGTTCAATCTTATGGTGCTCGATCCTAGTGACAATAGGGGAAATGACACGTATTGTATTGTTGCCATCGAGGATAAAAAGATGGGGTTTATATCATATTGCATGAGTTTATCCCTCTACATCATGTCATCTTGCTTAAGGCATTACTCTGTTCTTATGAACTTAATACTCTAGATGCATGCTGGATAGCGATCGATGTGTGGAGTAATAGTAGTAGATGCAGAATCGTTTCGGTCTACTTGTCACAGACTTGATGCCTATATACATGGTCATGCCTATATATTCTCATAATTATTTGCTTTTCTATCAATTTCTCGACTGTAATTTGTTTACCCACCGTAATACTTATGCTGACTTGAGAGAAGCCACTAGTGAAACCTATGGCCCCCGGGTCTATTTTCCATCATACAAGTTCCAAATCTATTTTATTTTGCAATCTTTACTTTCAATCTATATCATAAAAATACCAAAAATATTTATATTATTATTATTATTACTATTATTATTATTATCTCTATCAGGTCTCACTCTTGCAAGTGGCCATGAAGGGATTGACAACCCCTTTACCGCGTTGGTTGCGAGGTTCTTATTTTTTTGTGTAGGTACGAGGTGACTCGCGCGTGGTCTCCTATTGGATTGATACCTTGGTTCTCAAAAACTGAGGGAAAGACTTACGCTGCTTTACTGCATCACCCTTTCCTCTTCAAGGGAAAACCAACACAGTGCTCAAGAGGTAGCAGTACCCTGTGGTTGTTGTCGTTGGTGAGGTCGGCGAGGCTCCTGGGCGGCTCATGGAAGGCCTCGACTTCCAGCATCTCTTCTTCCCAGCCCGGCTCGAGGAACGTGTTGGGGTCATCCTCTAGCGTGTACTCTCGCTCCACCATGCGGGGCATATAGGCTTCCTGAGCTGCCTCTCCGGAACCCCCGCCAAGATGCCCTGTGCCCCACACTGCTGAGCCCGGCGCGCCCCCTGGTGGCTGTAGGGTGGCGCCCCATCAGGACTGTGAGGAGCAACGCCCTCACCTACACCACTCAGGGGGCAAAGGCGCGGCCGGATGTCCGGCACCGTTGGTCGTGCTGGCACTGGTGAGCCCTCCTGGTGCACCTGGGAGCACGTGGGCACGACAAGGCCCACCGTGCGATCTGGCCACGACTTGGGATGTAAGTAGGGAGCAGAAATGCGGCGTACCCCTGTATGCAGCGTCCAACAGCTCAGCAATGTGTTCCAGCAACGCGTCGCGGTCGCCTTCCATCATCCGGCACCGCAGGAGCTCCCGTGCCACCACGAGCGCGGCTCGCATGTTCGCCTGTTCCCGTCGGGGGTGCAGCGTCATCGCCGCTGCCTAGCTCGAGGATCTTGCAGCGGCCCGCGTGCCCCGCGATGTGAGGGTGGAAGGCGTCGGTCCACGCCGCTCGTGTCCCGCGGCGTTCGGTGGTGTGTGGGCCGCCTGGAGTGTGGAGTTGAGGTCTCCTTGGGCGGACGGCACTGCCCTGACGGGCCAAGCAGCCCAATGGTCGGCGTTGGTCCTTGGGTCGCTGGACATCAAGACAGCGGATTGTGGGCGGATCAGCTGACAGAATAGAGGCTTCAGCGCACCCCTACCTGGCGCGCTAAATGTCGGATCATGGGTTCCGGCAAACCCTTGAGGTTCGAACACTAGGGTGCGCACGAAGATGTCTCTCTCTCTTGATCATTCTCACGACGATCTCTAGGCCTAGCTCACCGAACCCAAGGAACGAGAGACACGAGAGTTTATACTAGTTTGGGTCAGCGTTGTGGTGTAATACCCTACTCTAGTGTGGTGTGGTGGATTGCCTTGTAGGCTGAGGATGAACCAGTACAAGGGATGAACAACCCCCTGAAGAGAGGTGTTCTTTACCTTGGTGAGCTTGTGTGTGTGAGGATGGTCTGAATGATCCGTGCCCTACTACGGTGGTGGCTAGTCCTATTTATAGAGGCCCTGGTCCTCTTCCCAAACGTTTAGGCGGGAAGGGATCCCACAACGGACAATTTCGAAGGGACACAACTAGTACAAGTTATCTTGACAAAAGGTGGTCTTCGCCTGCCAAAGGCTCTGGCGGTGACGCCGTCGTGCGCTCCGCGGTGACCTTTGTCCCGCTGTCCTGCTGGTCTTGGTCTTGTTGCACCGATATGGAAACCTTTGCCTGGTGCCTCGGGACTCCTCGCCTGCGCTTGCCCCTTTAGCACCAAAGAGGAAACTGGCACCCTACGCACGCTGGCGCCTGCCTGGCCTTGGTCATCATGGCTCACGTCAAGCGGACCTCACGAGGTGCACCTTGCATAGATATCTCCGCTGCTCGGGAGCCAGCTTAGCGAGGCCGCTCCGGAGGAGGTCTTGGTGTCGTCCGCCTCGCGAGGCTTGGCCCCTCGTGAGGGTCTTGAGTGGTTATTGATGAAGATGGGTCGTACCAGGCATCTAGATGATCCACGCCCTGGGCCACAGGCAGGCAAGTCTGGGTACCCCCGTTCCCAGGACGCCGACAAAGAGTACTAATGTGTGATCATGTTTTGCTTGTGAGAGAAGTTTAGTCAACGGGTCTGCCACATTCAGATCCGTATGTATTTTGCAAATTTCTATGTCTACAATGCTCTGCATGGAGCTACTTGATACGTCCATTTTGCATCATGCTTTTATATCGATATTTATTGCATTATTGGCTGTTATTACACACTATGTCATAATACTTATGCCTATTCTCTCTTATTTTACAAGGTTTTACATAAAGAGGGAGAATGCCGGCAGCTGGGATTCTAGGCTGGAAAAGGAGCAAATATTAGAGACCTATTCTGCACAGCTCCAAAAGTCCTGAAACTTCACGGAAGACGTTTTCAGAATATATAAAAAATACTCAGCGGAAGAAGTTCACCAGGGGGGCCACACCCTGCCCACGAGGGTGGGGGCACGCCCTACCCCCTCGGCGCGCCCCCTACCTCGTGGGCCCCCTGGTGGCCCTCCGATGGCCATCTTCTGCTATATGGTGTCTTTCGATGAGGAAAAATTCATAAGCCATCTCCTCGGACGAAACTCCGCCGCCACGAGGCGGAACCTTGGTGGATCCAATCTAGGGTTTCGGCGGAGCTGTTCTGCCGGGGAAACTTCCCTCCGGGAGGGGGAAATCATCACCATCGTCATCACCAACGCTCCTCTCATCGGGAGAGGGCAATCTCCATCAACATATTCATCAACACCATCTCCTCTCAAAACCCTAGTTCATCTCTTGTATCCAATTCTTGTCTCCAAGTCCGGGATTGGTACTAGTAGGTTGCTAGTAGTGTTAATTACTCCTTGTAGTTGATGCTAGTTGGTTTATTTGGTGGAAGATCATATGTTCAGATCCTATATGCATATTAATACCCCTCTGATTATGAACATGAATATGCTATGTGAGTAGTTACGTTTGTTCCTGAGGACATGGGAGAAGTCTTGCTATTAGTAGTCATTTGAATTTGGTATTCGTTCGATATTTTGATGAGATGTATGTTGTCTAGCCTCTAGTGGTGTTATGTGAAAGTCGACTACATAACACTTCACCAATATTTGGGCCTAGAGGAAGGCATTGGGAAGTAATAAGTATATGATGGGTTGCTAGAGTGACAGAAGCTTAAACCCTAGTTTATGTGTTGCTTCGTAAGGGGCTGATTTGGATCCATATGTTTCATGCTATGGTTAGGTTTACCTTAATACTTTTATTGTAGTTGCGGATGGTTTCAATAGAGGTTAATCATAAGTGGGATGCTTGTCCAAGTAAGGACAATACCCAAGCACCGGTCCACCCATATACCAAATTATCAAAATACCGAACACGAATCATATGAGCGTGATGAAAACTAGCTTGACGATATTCCCATGTGTCCTCGGGAGCGCTTTCCTCTATATAAGAGTTTGTCCAGGGTTGTCCTTTGGTACAAAAAGGATTGGGCCACCTTGCTGCACTTTATTTACTTTTGTTACTTGTTGCTCGTTACAAATTATCCTATCACAAAACTATATGTTACGACTTATTTCAGTACTTGCACAGAATACCTTGCTGGAAACCGCTTATCATTTCCTTCTGCTCCTCTTTGGGTTCGACACTCTTACTTATCGAAAGGACTACGATAGATCCCCTATAGTTGTGGGTCATCAAGACTCATTTCTGGCGCCGTTGCCGGGGAGTGAAGCGCCTTTGGTAGGTGAAATTTGGTAAGGAAAAAATTATATAGTGTGCTGAAATTTACTGTCACTTGTTACTATGGAAAGTAACCCTCTGAGGGGCTTGTTCGGGGTATCTTCACCCTGACCAGTAGAGCAAAGAGTTGCTCCTCAACCTACTAAACCTACTAAAAATGAAAATGTTCCCTTTGAAATTCCTTCGGGTATGATAGAAAAACTGCTAGAGAATCCTTTTGCAGGATACGGAACAACGCATCCTGATGAGCACCTAATATATGTGGATGAAGTTTGTGGATTATTTCAGCTTGCAGATGTACCTAGAGATGTTGTTAAGAAGAAGGTCTTCCCTTTATCTTTGAAGGAAGATGCATTGACATGGTATAGGCTATGTGATGATATGGGATCATGGAACTACAAACGATTGAAATTGGAATTTCATCAGAAGTTTTATCCTATGCATCTTGTTCATCGTGATCGCAATTATATATATAATTTTTGGCCTCGCGAAGGAGAAAGCATCGCTCAAGCTTGGGGGAGGCTTAAATCAATGTTATATTCATGCCCCAATCATGAGCTTTCAAGAGAGATGATTATTCAAAATTTATATGCTCGGCTTTCTGATAACAATCGCACCATGCTCGATACTTCTTGTGCTGGCTCTTTTATGACGAAGACTATTGAATTCAAATGGAATTTATTAGAAAGAATTAAACGCAACTCTGAAGATTGGGACCTCGACGAAGGTAAGGAGTCAGGTATGACACCTAAGTTTGATTGTGTTTAATCTTTTATGGATACCAATGTTTTTTGTAAATTTAGCACTAATTATGGACTTGACTCTGAGATAGTAGTTTCTTTCTGTGGATCTTTTGCTACTTATGTTGATCTCCCCAAGGAGAAGTGGTTTAAATATCATCCTCCTATAGAAGTAAAAGTAGCTACACCTATTACAGTTGAAGAAAAGACTGTCACTTATAATGATCCTATTGTTCCTACTTCTTATGTTGAGAAACCACCTTTTCCTGTTAGGATAAAAGATCATGCTAAAGCTTCAACTGTGGTTCGTAAAAGCAATATTAGAACTTATACACCTCCTGAGCAAGTTAAAGTCGAACCTAATATTGCTATTGTTAAAGATCTCTTGGCTGATAATATTGATGGGCATGTTATTTATTTATGTGATGAAACTGCTAGAACTGCTAAACCTTGTGCTAAAGATAAACCTAGACCTGTGGTAGGCATGCCTATTATTTCTGTTAAAATAGGAGATCATTGTTATCATGGCTTATGTGATATGGGTGCTAGTGCTAGTGCAATACCTATTGACCTATATAGAGAAATTATGCATGATATTGCACCTGTTGAGTTATAAGAAATTGATGTCACAATTAAACTTGCCAACAGAGATACTATTTCACCAATGGGAATTGTTAGAGATGTTGAAGTCTTGTGTGGGAAAACTAAATATCCTGCTGATTTTCTTGTTCTTGGTTCCCCACAAGATAGCTTTTTCCCATTATATTTGGTAGACCCTTCTTAAACACTGTTAATGCTACCATAGATTGCAAAAGGGATGTTGTTACTATCGGTTTAGATGATATGTCTCATGAATTTAATTTCTCTAAATTTAGAAGACAACACCATGAAGAAGAATTGCCTAGTAACACTACAAAAAAATACACTTCCTTGATGATACGTGTTTGTCACAGTAGGTCGCTTTTTTGTCATGCATGTACATCCATGACAAATTTATGACAGAATCAAGATAGTCATACCTGTGTTGTCGTAGAAGTGTTCCATGACATTACCAAAATTATCATCACGGAAGTGTCCACTTCCATGACGATAAATCGCGCGTCACAGAAGTGCTTTCGTCAAGGGTGACCGACACGTGGCCTCCACCGTAACGGAACGCCATTAAGCTATCGGGTCGGGTTTTGGATCCGATAACCCGTTGCCCCGACCAATGGGAAATTTCCATGTGTCAAATTCTTATTGGCCGGACGAAACACGTGTCAGCTCGTCAGTGGGTCAGATACGCGCCTATGATATGTCGACACATGGCACGGCCCAGCAAGTTTAAATGGGCCGGCCCAACTCAAGGCCCACAAGATTTTGTGGACCATAATGGGCCGGCCTAGCTAAAGGCCCACGAGATTTGGCGGACTGTAATGGGCTGGCCCAGCTAAAGGCCCACAAGATTTTGCGGGCCATAATGGGCCGGCCCAGGTAAAGGCCCAAAAGATTTTTGTGTGCCATAATGGGCCGGCCCAGGTAAAGCCCACAAGATTCTTGCGGGTCATAATGGGCCGGCCCACCTAAAGGCCCACGAGATTTCACTGACATTAATGGGCTGGCCCAGCTGTAGGCCCACAAGATTTTGAGGACCCTAGTAGGCCGGCCCATTAACTGGCTGCCATGTTTTCGGCCAAATGCCGGCCCATATTTGATCCGGTCCATTAATGGCCTGCCACGCTCCGGGCCTAATAGTGGCCCATATGAGATCCGGCCCGTTAAAAGCCTACCACATTCTGGGCCAAATTACGGCCCAGATCAGGTCTGGCCCTTTAAGAGGCTTTGGTCTCAATTATGGCCCATATCAGATTCGGCCCGTCAACTGGACACTATGATTTTGGGCCCACTTGCTAATGGCCCACTTAGTAATTCGGCCTGATATTAGTCTTGGCCTGTTAAGGGCCCGTTTAACATTTCAGCCCTATATTAATTTCTGCCTGTTAAAAGCCAGTCATATAGTTGGGCCTAACTACGGCCCTGTTTGCATCCGGCCTGCTCGAAGCCGATATCTGATTGGACCAAACAAGGACCGAGACAATTTTGGCCTGTTAAAAGCCCGTGATTTGATTCGCACAATCATGCGCCGGGGTTCATTTCATGCTGCTGCGTAACTAGTATGAATTAAGAACAAAGGTACTCTATACAATAAAGAAATTACGGCATAGTAACTTAGAATAAACCTACACTATACAATAAAGGGTTTAAGGTATATTACATCCACTGGGCATCGAAGTTCGCCACCAGTGATCATAAAGCGCAACGTAGAAGCAGATTACAAAAACTAGGCACCATTGCAGTGTAACAAAATAATACTGAACCAAGACCACTTCCAAGACAGTTCAAGAAAGGTTAGCCTTGCGGGGGAACTGCTGCGCAAGGCTGTGAAACCGGCCTAGCATGTTGGTTATAGCTTCCAGGTGTAGCTGTTTAGCGATGAGGTTCTCATTGGTGTTCTCCGCAATCTTTCTTAGAGATAGGACTCCAAGTCGAAGTTGAGTTGCAGAATGCCTTTCTGCTAGAACTTGGGACCGAAGAAGTCGAACTGATTCAGACAACAAATTCTGTGAGCTTGTTTGACTGTTAGTGTCAAGTAACTTGAACACTGCATCAAGACAATACTTTGGGGTTGTCTCACTATCTTCAAGATGTTTTGCCTTCTTTGCTGCAATATATGTTGGGTTTGTCTCACAGCCTTCAGCAGACTTGTGCATGCCATCAGGCATATCACCCAGAAACAAAGCAGAGAGATGACATGTTTTCCACGTGTATAAAAAAAGATGATAACTGTTCTGTCAATTCTATCCAATTTCAAATTAGAAAATAAAGAGTATGTTCAAAATATCAATAGCATAATTTGGCATTGTTCATAATGCGGGGAGCTTCACCACACTACTGGATTACCATGTCAACAGAACAAGCATAGATGAAGGGCAAAGAAAATCATTGTATCTATTTTGGATAATGTGCATGGCATGTTGTTCATATCATCAGCCACATTAGTAAGATAAAACAGGAGATGACAAGGTGCAAACGCGGGCTGCTTCACCACACACTGGATTATAGATCCACAAAAACAAGCATACATATAGGGAGTATTAAGTAATGTGCATGGTATGAATAAGGAATTTGGTTTTACAAGTAAAACTTAGAACTTACGGTTCTTAGGAACATGCATTTTGGTAGAAACAACAAACTAAATAGCAGTAAACAATAGGGAATATGAGCAAATTAAATAGCAGTTGAGGATAAAGGCTTTAGAAGGACTGACTTACATTAACAGTTAACACCGGCTTTATAATGCCCTTCTCCATGTCAAGGGAAGGATAACTCAAGAATTTCAGCACAGAATCTTCTTCATAAGCATTGCCTGTACTCTGCATTTTGTAGAGAGTAATTATAGATATGATAATACTGGAAGGGGTAGAGGATAATGAAGATAAGATGCAGATTGATGCTACATAATCAACTACCAATCCCTGGAAGTACAAGTGTTACAGGACAAAATGTACTAACAAGAGCAATGGGCTACACTTCTGCACTGGCATTGTCTGTGTATTCTACTTGTTGGTAAGATTAAATATAGATCTGATCTTTTTTAGTAAATGGTGGGCGAGGGAGATAAGATGCAGAATGCTACAAAATGAACCAATCCCTCTTCCCATAATACAAGAGTGTTTTGAACACTGGTGTACTGTACAAAACGTTCTTATATTATGGGACGGAGGGAGTAGCTTTTAATGTAAGTACAGTGATAGACACCGTTCAGTCCTTACAAGATGACTGCAGAGCTAAACCTCTTCAAAAGCATTGGGTTGATTCTAAATTTATGTAAGAGTCCATACGGATCTTATAATGTCCACCAAATGGACGATTATGAGGCTAACATGTGAAGTGATGCTACATAATCAAACAGCTATGAAAGTAAATATGGTCATACAGGGCAAGAGGTACTCACAAGAGCAATGCAGTGTGCAGTATAGTTGCGAGATTCTGTGGTCCCTTGAGAACGAATGTTCTTCTGCTAACAGTTTTCGTACAAGTGAGACATTAAGGCAAATGCAGAAATGTAGTTCAAATTGTGATGTGATATCATAGACAGTACCTTACGCTGCAGCCGAGACCAATGTGTAACAAGATTATTCCAGTCACCGTCGGATAAATGTAGTACCGGAGACTTTACAGAAATTTCGTTCAGAGGCTTGCCATAGAAGTGCGCTTGCCTCAGGTAGGAACGATACTTCATCAACGAGTGCTTGAAAAGCGCAACCAACCCTTGCTCGTCATCACAATCCAGTTTGCGCCTCGCCTATTTAAAAGAATGAAATCTTGTGTCTTCTGTCAGCAGAAACATATGCAGTAATGACCATGAATAACATGAGTACATTACTTATGCGTAAGTTGTGGAGGAAGACTGGAAATTGTTCTGTGTCTGTGGTATAATCTCTCCATGAAGGAAAGATGCGCACAAAGTTCCTGACAACAACATAAGCTTCGTCTTCTAAACTGGGAAGAAATGGAACAGGGGTCCTATTTTCTACAATTGGGGCTCTCTCTGGTTCGAAAAGGGATTTGGCAACTGGATTTGGTGTACTCTTTGGTGGAATGGGGGTTTTGCGTCGTACAGCTAGTGCTATGTCAACTGGCATAATCATACTGTTTGCTGCAGTTGGGGTCTGCTGAGTTGGGGCATCAGAAATGACCAGTGTAGTAGGGCTAGAGTCTGCTAGAGTTGGGGTATTTTGTGGGTCAGGTGATATTGCAACTACACCTAATGGGCTATTTGATTTATCAGGTGCCACTACCTTTTCCAAATACTTTGCTTGTGCTCCTCCACGATCAGCAACCGCCCTCTTCCTTTTGAACGTCTGATACACAAGAACAACATTTGAATGGATAAATATGGTATGATGATAGATGGAATATGTACTGAAAATGGATAGGCAGGGCGTATTCACATACACTATGCGTAAACTAAGCTAATGGCAGTTCAACAAAGTAGAAGCAATGCAAAGCATCAGTTGCAAGATATGTGTGAGCACTGTAACCTTGGAAAGTTAGAGCAAGTACCTTGATGGGTGAATAAGATAGGGCATCTTCCTCTGACTCCTCCACTAGGGAGCTACATTGACTTAGGTCTCCCTCTAGCTCAGAATCACTGTTAGGATCATATTCTGAGCATGAATCTATAGGCGGAGAGTGTTTGCATTGCATTGCATCCAGACTTGATTTCAGTCCCTTAATGCCAAGTTTGACAACAATGGCATTGTTCTGCTTTATTCTTTTCATGCGCGCAAGCTCATAATCATTATGATGCTGTTCAGAATCTGAGATTCATGAAAACATAAAAAGTAGTCAGATTATCTATGGAATGCATTGCGGTTTCAACTCGGAGAGTGTCTCCCTATAAACCCCTGCATATGCAAAGTTCACCTCCCCAACCGTGCTGACCAGACCACACACAGAGATACACACCCGAGCGATGAACATGCATTTTCAGAACTAATTTAGGAACATTTAGCTGACCAATTAAACAACTCTGTTTTAATAATATCAGATTCGTATTTGAACAACTAAGCTTGTCTAGCTTGATGGGTGGAGCAGTGTTATTATGAAACGAACCATGTATTCTGATCGTATAGTGATCATAAAAGGGGGAAACTCTAAGCATATATTTTTTAGCAAAATAGGGTTTCCCCTCTGATTTCTATTAAAGAAACCACCACGGAACCAACATGATCAATTAAACCCTAAGCATGATCAATTAAACTGTATTATGGCTGTGCCATGGTAGATTTGAAGCTGCAAACCGGAGAAATGATATTTAGCATCCATTGTTTGCTTCAACCTAAGAACTAAATTCTAAGAGATGAAAAGAAAGTTGAGTAACCAAGTTAAGATCTATTTTCTGGTTGAGATCAAAAAGTTGACGAGATATGAAGTACCACCTCTCTTGCGGCGCCGTGTAGGCATCGGGGGTGCGATGGCTGTCGGTGGCGTTGAAGCAGATCTGCGACGGTAGACGGGTGAATCGGGGGATAAGTCCGTTGCGGTGGAAGAGAAGGTCGTGTGAGCGGCGCCGGCAAAGAGGACGATGGCGTCGATGAAGCGAGAGGATGCGATGCAAGGCTATTGGTCTGTCGCCACGGATGAGAAACGTCCATCTCTAGCAGTGGACGACGCGGTCTTGGTAGGTGCTCCGGCATGGTGGAGGACGGTGGCGATGGATGTGGTGGAGGACGGCGACGATGGATGGGGTGGCGGATGGAGGCTGGTGTGGGAATGGGGTGTTCTAGCACAGACGGTGTATGAATGGGAAAATGGAGGGAGAGGTACGGGGAACCATGTTTTTGGGACGCGCCTGTCTGAAATATGGGAAAGTTACGAACTTATCCCCCGTTTCAAATTTGGACGTCTCATCGGTTGGGGATAGGACGGTAATCTCGCATCTCCCAAATATTTGCCGGTAACTATTTCGGGCGAGGAGAGGGTGTTTTGCCGCCCACGATTGGCGCCCATGGTGTATGAACAAGGCTGACAGGTAGGGCGGTTGTGTCACGTCTGATGGAAGTTACACATCTGCCCCTATTTAAAATATTAGCCTACATCTATTTCGGATGAGGAGAGTTTGTTTTGCCGCCGATCGTGTATGAATGGGGAATGGAGGGAGAAACAGAGGTCTTTCGGACGAGCTTGAATCAAATGAGTTTTGCCCCCCATGTTTGACGCCCACCATGTCGGAATGGGCTCAAAGGCGGTCGTGTCACGTCTAATTGAAGTTACTAACCTCCCCCTATTTAGAGCAGTGGAAATCGGGCCGATGGATTGTCCGTGTAATGGGTAGACAGTAATTTCCATCTCCCAAACACTTGGCTTCGGGCAGCCGATGTGGGAGTGGACATTTTGCTGTTTCTTTCGAATTTTGGGACAATAAGCATCCATGTTTACCCTGGCAAATAAATTTGAATCCATTTTGTATTCCTATATGAATCTTTATAAATCATTCTATGTGTTTTTATATATCTTCAAAAGATGACAAAGATGTATTCCACTGTCATATATGAATATGGTTTACAAATGCCGATACTCAAATTCAGAAACTAGAATCCAGTTTAAGGTGAATTCGAATATTTGGAACACTTCATGTCCAACTCAAATGTCACAGGCAGCATAATGTGTACTCCCATTTAGATATGTACACAAGCGATGTATCAAGATTCAAATACCGAGTCAATCAACCAAGAATGTATGGAACTAACAGACATATAAACACTTATAGAGTATATGGATCAATAATATCAACTAACACACATAAGCCGGGCCACTGTACTTTTTTTTGGCTACAACAACATCCTTTTTTTAGCCAGCATCTTGGCCCTTTCCGATGCGTGCCACTTATGGTCCATCCATACTAGTATTGCTGAATGCACATTCAGCCCGATTGGCATATTTGTAGGTCTAGCACAGCAATCCAAATGAAATGTCTCCGAGTCTTATCAATTAATACAGACTTGTGCTCAAATAAAATTACAAACAAAAAAACAAAAAACAATTATTACATGATCTCTAAAACAAATGGTTTGATTGATTACATGAACAGAGAACACAAAGGTTATTCAACTATGGAAAGAACATTTCACCTATGATTTACCAAGTAGGAATTTAATTTCCTTTTTTCCTTCAGGACCTTAACAATCTGGTCAGTCTCAGCTTGCTTCGTTTTGAAATCCACCAAATATTTAATGGTTGTCTTGAGTACTGCTTGTGATTGTGCTGTTTGCTTCCTCAACATGTCAACTTCATCTCTAAGTGCAGAAGCAGAATCTCTTTCTACCACTAGTTTAGCCTCTAGAGCATCAGCAGTTGGCAATTCATAATGCATGATTGGGCCGGTGTCACTGCTATGGGATGATGCAACGTCCATGGGGACCTCGCTCTTTGATCTTGGGCTAACCTGTTTTGCCATTAAAGTTCCGATTGGATTCAGAAAAGTTGAAGTTAGCAAAACATCTCAAATGGGAGTTATAAAAGCAAACCAGTTAAACAAACAAGGAATTAAAGAGTTTCAATTGGATGTTGAAAAGTAGTTATTAACATCATTGTAACCCGCTGTTGCAGCAGCAAAGCAGTTAAACAAACAAGTAGATATTTAAGTTAAGGCAAACAGGTAATTCTTAACAGTAAGTATCAAACACATAGATAGGCGCAGTCTACAATATGATTAACAGGCTATGCCATTGTGTAATCAGTCGCAAACTAAATTAAGCCAAGCAATGTAATTGAACAATTTTGCAATAAGTGGCTAAGTAAAATTCTGAGAAGCAGGTAACCGAACTTACGCTAGTTCTTTGTACAGGCACACTGCAACTTCTTTTTCGCTTACATGGTTGTACGAAGGAGTCCATGGCATCAATTGCTTGGATACGCAGTCCCAATACTTATTTCTTCCCACACTGCATGGGTAAGTCGAATGGTTAATCTGGTAAGATGGTGCGTCCTTGATATGTTATATGAGGACGTGTAGTCAGACTAGTTGTAGCCAAACACATCACACTGGCTTTTACTGTATATTTCATGCGATTACTTTTGGCATATCGAGATCTAAGCAATCTACAATAGTATGAAAAGACTGGCATCCTTCAGATTATTGGCAAACTCAGTTCATAGAAACAAGCAAGTCAACCATTCTGTGGGTAAATCAAAAGTGCCACTGGAATATTTTTCACTATCCAATCATACACGCAAAAAGGGGCGACGCCACCATAGGGGATGGTATGGGCGGCCGCCTCAGGTGACTGGAAAGTGTGCACCTAGTTTGAGTCGTCCAGGTTGGCCCATGCTAGTTTCGTTTGTCCCAACGCATGAGCAGGCAATGTAAAAAATGAAGAAAAATGTTTCAATTTGGATGGGACAATAACATAAGTGCAAGGCAGGCCCTATAGCAGGCTCGCGGCCCAAACGAGCGCCTCCCATATCGATCGACAGCAGGAAAAATCCGAATTCATTCGCTCCAGCCTCCAGTCTAGTTCGCTCCTATCCTAGCCACCGTTGGACAGACCGACACAACACTTCCTCACGCCCTCATTGGAGGGCGGTTGCCGGGCTTCAAGTGAACGGAAGGACAAGAAGGTGAAGATCCAACCCTGGGTGTAGCTTGCGTGGGAGGCAGCGGCGGCATCACGAGCATGGCATCAAGCTTGCGCAAACAGACAGTCGCTAATTGCAAGAGTAGCATGCGCAACGAGCAGGTACATCACATCCCTGATTATATCTAATTCAACTCTTCAATTTCTGGCCAATAGTTAAACCTGACGGTGTTGTAAAACTGCTTGTATGTAGGGAATCTATGAGAAAATGAAATCAATTTCTACTTATTTAATAACTCCCCCAATCAATACTGAACTGACTGAATCTGATGTATCTAATCAAGTTTCCGGTGCAAACATACACGCTCATGTTGTTCTTGAGCCTGAAGTGTCTAATGAACAGACTGCTAATGAAGGATTTGATGCAAACATTTTACATGCTCCTCGTGATGAACATATAGTGTCTAATGAGGGATCTAATGCAAGCATTTTGCATGCTCATTGAAGGATTTAGTGTCTAATGATGATCTACTATGTTGAGAGAGACAGAGATTTGCAGGCATTGATGACAAGCAAATTATAGTGCATTTTCATAGCTTGAGGAAACGTCGAGGCCATCTACCAGAAAGTCCCCGTATCATGACAACATAGCATAAATACTTTCTAGTCTGTTGTTTGAAACTATTGGCATACTTGTGCAGGATAGATATATTGATATGCAGTTTGCACACTAGTTATACGTGCAATTACACTTCGATATTTTCAGCCAGAGAACAAATAATTCAAGCAGGTACAGACCATGTTTGTAGTCCTTGTACACCATGTTGCATTTTGTGTTTTTTGGTGCTTGCATCATTTAGTGTTTATAATCTGAACTACTTTTGATCATTAGCTGGTTTTCAAAGTGCATGTAGCTTCACATTTCTCAAGTTATGTTGATTTCCGGAGTGCAAATGCCTTCGTATTTTTTAAGTTAAATGTTCGCCCCTGGTAACATGAATTCGTGGATCAGCCACTGCACACAAATCATACACGAATGCCAGTACGAATTAAATGAAATGCAGGGACTTACGCTAGCTCGTTGTATAGGCTCAGTGCAGCTCTGCTTGCGCTTGGGATGTTCCATGTACAAGTACATGTTACCACTTGCTTGGATGTGCAGGCCTTGTGCTCCTTGCATCCCATCTGCATTTTTGACATGGCGAATGGTTGATCAAATAAGAGGAATCGACCTTGATGTTGTACTGGAGGACAGATACTTACAAGGTTATACGGGTGTGCAAGATGTGTACCAGATCCCGTAGCGCCATCATGCTTCACTAAAATATGGATTTGCTTGTTTCAGATGATATCTCCAGAAGAAATAAGAGTTAAGGTCAGAGTTGCATAGGCGTGTAAGCTAAGAGAGCAGTGAAAGGATATCCAAACATCGTCGGAATAATGCACAAGGGAGTGATGTGTGGATACCTAGTTCGGGCCGGTGTTTGGGCATGCTCGCCTAGCTAGAGTGCGGGTCACTTCAGAGCCGTTGAGGGTGATGCGCTGGCGTTGGCTGGCCACGCACGGATGCAGATCTTGAGTGGCAGCGGAGTGCTACGATGCGGTGGACGAGACCGTTGGTGAAGCCCCAACGGCCACGTGGGGCAGAGGTGTGACGATGTGCTCGGTGAAGTAGCCCCGGTGAGCTGGGAGATGGCGTCGGTGAAGCGCACCTGATGCGGTGGAACTCGGTGTCTGTGAGGCACGTCGGTTGCGGCGGCTGACATTGTCGGTGGACCACCCGGTGCGGTGGACGAGGGCGTAGATGAGGTAGCTCCGGTGCGGTGGTGAAGCGCGACCATCGTCTTCGTCGTCGTCGTCCGGCACAGAGGTGGGGAACGGTGGGGAAAGAGACGAGACGAGGGGCGATTCGAGGGTTGGCGGTGAATTAGGGATTTGAGCAATCTGGGCGCGGAAGGGCACGATGGAGAAGAGATATTTTGCAGGGCTGGAATTGGGGCCGCCAGATATTTCAATCCGAAACGTGGAAGCGCGAACTTATATTGCCGTCGTCCTTTTTGGGGGGGGGGGAGGGGGTGGGTCGCTGGGTGCTACGCGTTCGTCTGACACACGCGACCACCCCGAGAGGACTATGCTTCGGTGCCTTAAGGCACCTACCTTTGTGTCCATGACATATGGGCCCAACAGGTGGCTGACCCACATGTCAGTGACGCAAAGGCAGTTGCCTTTAAGGCACCGAAGCAGCATCCACAACGACACGACCCTGGTTTGCCTGGTGCGCCTACATTTGAGAATGCAAACGAATCAGGTCACTCTCTCCATGTTTGAGCCCAATTCGACCTATTCACATTGTATACTCTCTCACGCACATCGTCTATCTAGGTCACTCTCTCCAACCCGTCTCACTCTTTCGATCGCATGGCGACCCTATGTGATCGGTTGACCTCGCTTCCTCCCACGCACAAAATATATCTACACGTCTTCACTTACTGGTGGGTTCCATGTGTGCTCTCTCTCTCCTCCCCTTCTGCGTTTAGACGCACGGGCAAACAGGGAGAACTCGCGGGCGATGTTGCCGTTGACCATATCTGGACGCGTTCACAAGTCACGACACCAGTTTCACGTACTAGCAGCACTAGTCAGTGCGTACGTGCAATGCACGTTAATTTGGATGTATACTAAGTGCATGCGGATATTAACTACTAGGATATTTTTTGCATGTTGTCATGTGATTAGCACTATTTTTGGCATGAAATTTACTGCACGCTAAACGTGTTGAGCGCTCGACATTGAAGCAGTCTAGGTCGTTGGATGACAAGGAATACATGTGGCTTGATGACATTTTATATTTAATTTGATACGGCTCTAGCAGAACATTCAATCGATCAAACCATACATTTCGTTCAGTCTGACTCCGACTTTAAATTATACGACGATCGATATAAAATAAACGGAAATGATAAACGTTCGGATTTTAAGCATGGCAATCCGAACGTTTTTCATGGCAAATTTAGATTACGCGGCGGCGGCGGGGGCGTCTCGCGGTGGGAAGCGGCTCCTCTGCCATGCTCTATGTGTCATCAGGCCACTGACCGACGACGACGGTGCCGTCTTGCGCCGTTGTTGGTATACTCCTGGACGTTGGCCTAGCTGCAAGGAAGGCCAAAATGTTCTGGATTTCGGAGCAAGTCGACTGGCGGGAGGAGGCGACTGGCGTTGGTGCAAGAAAGCGGTCGACGGTGGCCATCCATGCCGCTGAGGGGGGCACTGGCACCCGCGCGGGGACAGGCGCTGTCAATGGTGCGGCGGAGACATTCGTGTGCACGGGCACACACGTCAGTGCACGCGCAGGCGCAGGCACTGGCAGGTGCACGGGCACCGGCACGGGCGTGCGCATCACTGCACACGCAGGCGCATGCGCTGGCAGGTGCACGGGCGCGTGAAAGTCGGCGGGCACCTCGTGGAACCCCGTGGGATCAAGCTCGGCGACAATGTGCGGTTCCCAGCCCATCAATGCCACGGGGATGGGTGCTGGCGCAGTCGGGGCGACGGGAGCCGGAACGGGAGCGGGGACAGGCACGGCATCTTCCCGCAAGGCCAGTTCAAGCTCGTCCCAAAGCGCCTTATGTTCTTGAGACTCCGGCTGGGTGTCTTCATCAGGAAACTGGAACACTAAGGGCAGACCATCGTGATGCGACATGGCGTACGTTTAGGTCAGGCTAGTTGGAGGTAGACGACATGAGAATCGGAGAGGAAGAGAGAGGATTGTAGCGATTACCGGGTAGTGCGGGGTTGATTTTAAACTGCGGCGCCGGCGACATTAAAACTAGGAGTAGTTGGGACGACAGTGGGCGGCGGAGCCTGGTCGAAGGGCTCGCCTCCCGGTGAGCCTGCACAGCGGTCTGCTTGCACGCCTCCCTGACAGCCGGCGCAGCGGTCTGCTCGCACGCCTCCCGTCGACTCACATGCTTGCTCGAACGGCACCTGCCGATTGCCGATGAGAAGCGGGGACTCGTGGAGGCACGTAAACGCCCATGGTTTCAATAGTGAAAGCATTCGCCTTAACGTGACAGGTCTTTCTTCCAAAATACCTTGGCTGTTCATTTGTGCAACTTGTCATAAGCAGCTTGTCTCAAATTGAACAAAAAACTTACGAAGTAATATTTGTGCCATATCACGTGACCATGCTTAGTTTCAAGAATTTATGCTCACTTTTGGATTTTAAGAAATTTAAGATCCAGGATTCGAAACAATATCATAACCTGCATCATGCAATGAATTTTCAAGCCGTACATTTGTCCTATTGTTTTTCTTAAGAAAGGATTTGGTCAAACATTTTGCCTAGTTAGACTTCAGATAAGTTATATATGCAGAGTAAAAGGATAATCCCTCCGTACCAGTGCATTGCCTGATATATTAACTCAAGTACTAGGCACGAACAAACGGGCTCAATTCTATGCTCATCCTGGTGTAGTAGTAGTACTACTAGGCAATGCAGTTGACGGGTGACCTTGACAAGCGGCGACCGAGGGAATTTAACCGTGCTCGACACCGTAGGTAACGCTGTCTAGTTACTAAAGCATCCCTCCGTTGTTCATCGGTAGTCATTATGGACCGGGGACATGAGGGGAATTTCCTAGGGCTGGAATTCTGGCTGCCAGATATTTCGACTTGAAACGCTGAGGCTCGACTGGTTGGGGTAATGGGGTTGCCTAATGTGCGTACCACGCACGCCACCGAAGGACACGAGCCCACTTTTTTTAGGATCAACACGAGCCAAGGTCTGGCTGGTACACCGTTGGGTCCTACCATTCGAGAATACGAAAGGAACCTTTTAAATTGCCGAACGAATCTATGTGTATTACAATACCCGTATTTTCCTTGCAAATACTAATCTCAACGTGGTAATTGATTTATGACGAGTTGTTGAATTAGAGTGAGTTTGTGATATAGTGATCTCAATGTCGATTTCACATTTCATGGTATCCCTAGTAAGTTTTCCAATGCAAATTCAAATTTAAAAGATGAACAACATGGAGGTGAGAAAACTTTGTATGTATCAAGCATATGACCACACACACACACACACACACACAGAGACACACACACACGAACACAACAACAATCCAATAAGTATAGTGCATCTATTTTTCCAAACCATGCATGTATGACACGAATTCAAAAATACTCCTTCTATTCCTAAGTATTAGTCTTTTAGAGAGTTCAACAAGTGACTACATACGGAGCAAAATGAGTGAATCTAGACTCTAAAATATGTCTATATACATCCGTATGTGCCAGTCCATTTGAAGCCTCTAAAAATACTAATATTTGGGAACGAAGGGAGTAAAATTTAAGACATCCATGGTCCTCAGTTCAATATTTAAAAGGAACATGAAACTGAAACATGAATATTAAGTCTATTACTACAGTACATGCAAATGTTCTGTTTAGGCGGAGCTATGATTGTCGAGGGTCAACCCCTCGACCTTAGATAAAATTGTGGAGCTCTGTTTAGGGTTGTTTAGATTATATTTGTCCCCAGCCTCCCAGCCACCGATTGGTTGTGCACCCCCCACCCCTCCTCCCCGGGAGAATATCATGTGCCCCCATACCTTAGATGCTATATGCCGATACGATTTGCTTGGAGCTTGTAGATCTGAGATATAGCAGCTCACATGATGTGTCTTAATATTTTTGCAGGAAACCTTGATGAGTTTGAGAATTGCACACAATTTGTACAAAAACTACTTAGATGCCCTTTGATCCCATATCCAACGACCTCGAAGCTCGTATCACCGTAGCATCTAAGATGAAGGAGGACATCATATTCTCCTGTATGTAAGAATATCATGTGCTACCACACCTTAGATGCTTTGGTGATACAAGCTCTTCGGAGGCGTTGGATTTGTGACCCAACACCTCCTCGGTGGTTTGAATGGCTTTTTGCAGAAAAGCCCCAAAAGAGTTCGGCCACTGCTTACAAGCACAAAGACTGCTCGGATGCCATTGGATCTCAGATCAAACGACCTACAAGCTCGTATCACCGTAGCATCCAAGCTACGATAGCACCTTATGTTTTCTCGCACGGGAGAGTATGAGGTGCTCCCGCACCGTAGATTCTATGGTGATACGAGTTCACTGAGATCTAACGGCCCACAATAGGAGGTTTGAATGTTTTTTGCAATATATGGCTGATAGAGTTTGGGAAATGCACAGAAAGTACAAGTACTATGCATGTGCCATCTGATCACTGATCATACGACCTAGATGCTCATATCACCGTAGCGGGTAATTAAGCTACGGGGAGCACCTAATATGAGCACCGGGGAGCCGTTGGATCGAAGATGCAGCGGCACACACGAGGCCTGAATGTTTTATTTGCAAAAAAACCTTTAGAGAGTTTGGAAATTGCGCATAATTACAAAGACTACTCCCAAGCCATTGGATCTCACTTCCAACGATGTAAAAACTCGTATCACCATAGTATCTAAGCTACAGGGTGGATGTGATATGCTATGCCGCTGTTATTTTTGTTCGTAACCTTGCAAAATACGTGTAACTCGTGCCGTTACTTGTCTAACCACGCAAAGTGTTTGTTCAAAAAAACCATCCTATACTGAAATATCGGAACAACACACGGGGGTCCCACTTGTCATTAATCAAATTTGGACCTAAAACTAACAAATCTAAAAGACGAGTTTCGAACTCGCAACCTGGATTACAAAGCGTAAGTCGATAGCCTGAAAAAACGAACGGTTGTTGGCTTTGTCCCATAACTTGATTTAATTTATACAGTACTTTCGTTGAGTAGAGTAGAGGGAGTGCCTCGTCAACACGTGCATGACCATTGTCTCACTTACTAGTGGGTCCCAGGTCTGCGATCTCAATCTCTCTTCTCTCCATCGTCTAACCTTTGCACGGTCACACACAAAGAGCGGCGCTAGCTCGCCGTGGTGTTATTACAACTAAAAAATCTTGGAAAATAGAAGAATCGCCTAGAACAAGAGACGTTGTGGCTGGTCGAGACGGAGCTAACCACATCTATCCTCCGTGCCATGTTTGCATGATGAAGCTGTGTGGCTAGTAGGGTGTTTTCGACCGACTGGCTGGGTCCCGAGGTCGAACCATAGGTACTACGTCTGATACAGTATATTTTTACACGCACATTTTTCCTCTGTGCCGAGACGTGGCACACCCTACCGCGCAGTTTCGGGGTCCTCCCGGGTGGTGCACGCATATATTCTTCCTGACGTGGGACGCCCTACCGCGCGTTTTCTGGGTCCTCCTCGGTCGTAGCGCCAAAGCAAGTAAATGAGTCGTCAAATCACGAAAGACCACCTTTCCCGCCGAGTACATCAGTGAAGCACGGTGGCTAGCTAGTTGGGCTAGTTCGACCGATTAGCTAGGCCGCCGCCACATTTGTTTTTTCACCCCTTTTTTATCTACTTGCCAGCAGGTAAATATAAATATCCACCGCGGCATTGCTCTGGTGTTTGGGTGTGGCAGGATTTTTATTTTTTTGATTGACGGGAGCAGGCGCGGTAGGATTTTTAATTTTTTGATTGACGGGAGCAGACGCGGCAGCAATTAGTCATGATGACTCCGCCTGTAAAAACCCACCGCTCCCTAATGTGAGAAGTCGTCGACTGGTGTTTTACCGTGGTGAAAACCAAAAGATTACCCCCTCCCTCCGCCTTCCCGTAGATTGCATTGCCTTTCAGCTATTTCGCCCCCTTTGCTTCCTCTCCCCATTGCTTCTACCTGGTGCCATGGCGGCGCAGCAGATCACGGAGTCCGAGGTGAGGCTCCTGACACAGGAGCTCCATGCCAAGGATGTGGAGCTCAGGGCCAAGGACGTGGAGCTCCATGAGCTCAAGGAGGAAAGGAGTGCCATGCTCCTCCATTATGTGCGGGAGTTCACGGAGCTTCAAAAGCGGCAGGTGTCCACCACAAAGATGCTCGAGGCGTCGGCAGTGTTGCTGCAGAAAGCGGGAGATACGATAGGCTGTCAGGGGAGCCGGCTGGAGCGCGAGCGGGCCAATCATGACAAGGTCCAGGATCGCCTCAGCCACTTGATGAACCAAGTTGCCACGCATGTGTTGCGGCTGCGCGATGCCTACCGTCGTGCCAGCGCAACGATGCCGGCCGTCGGGCTAAACCCGTTCGAACACCCGATCGACTTCAACGAGCTGCGGCTTCCTGACCTGGTCTCCTTCTTCACCTATATCTCCGAGGAGCTGAGACATCTCCGCGCAATGGTGGGGGCTGAGCTGGACATGGAGGGGTTGCGGGCTGCCGTCGCTGTTGCCGGGCGAATCCTTTCAGGGCTCCGTCACCGGAATCCATTCGTGCCATTGGACGCCATCTTTGACGAGCTGGCTCCCGTCGACCGGGAGCGGGCTCTACGGGCGGTTGCACCCTACATCACCAATGTCGTGTGCCTCAAGAAGTAGAGGGACTTCGGTGGTGTTTAGGCGCCCTCTGCATGGGCATGTGCATGTCTCAGTGCAACATGACCATTGGATCAAACTCAGACGGTGCAGATCAGTCACTGTAGCACAAAGCATGTGGGTGTGTTTGGTTGCATTCTCATCTCAATATAGTTGTTTCCTCTTCGTGTATTTGTTACATATAGGAGTAGTTGACATGCGCACAACATCATTTGTTATCGTCATACTCTTACTACACTAGCAACAAGATTGTGTAGTACTGATGTATGAAACACTACACATGCCTAGTAGTAGGAGCACTGTGTATGTTCAAGTGGCTGCCGTGTTTCGCACTCCTTCGTCGTAAGAGTGGAAATGCTTGCTGTAATCATTTTTTCTTTTGAAAAACAATGGACACGCTCTACCGTGCGGATCCTCCTCCAGCCATGCATTAAATTACTCACTTTCGCCGACGTGTGGGACAGCCAGCATCGGGGTCCACCAGCCATGCACTAAATTACTCCGTAGTAGAGTGACGGTAGACTACCCCGATCGAAGCGCCGCAGTAATGCCCAATGAGCTGTCAAATCACAAAACCCCCTCCTTTCCAGCAGTAAGTTGGACGGACGAAGAAACCATCATTTCACTCTTCTCTCTCAGCTTCCTCTCTACCCAACCCTCGCTTCTGCCTCATCTTGTTCCTCATTTCTTCAAGAAAACCCTGACCTGCTTCTACCATTGTTATTCTCTCCCAAAGAAGGAAAGGTGAGTGCATCAATGGTGTTGATTCTGGCCAAGGCCTGGTCTTGCAACCCCGAGACTGATCCTATAACTCCCTCTCTTTTCTTCTTTTGGTTTTGTGATTGTGGTTTCTTTTCTTTTATTTCTATTTGACAGTTTCTTGATGGACGCTGGAGCACCGGCCGAAGTGATGTCTATGGCTCCGGCAAGAACCATCGAGGCTCATGGTACGAAGAAGCGCAAGCACCCCGCCGAGACTACCGCAGACAAGCTCAAAGCCATCGCCCTATCCAAGCCCCCCTCTCTGGGATCCCTCATTAAGCAAGTCCAGGTAATATCTCTTCTTGACGATCTTTTTCTCGATCTTGATCGTGTTTTTTCATCTAACACGCAGTACTAGTACTAGTAGTACAACTTTCTAGGTGATCTTGCATGTGATTTTTGTGTGCCAAATGACGGTTCTAAATTCCTCTTTTGACCAAAACATGCGAGAGGTTGACAGTGATTTCTTATAGATTACTTTCAACTACTCCCTTTGTCCCAAATTTCTTGTCTTAGATTTGTCTAGATACGGATGTATCTAATACTAAAATGTGACTTGATACATCCGTATCTAGACAAATCTAAGACAAGAATTTTGGGACGGAGGGAATACTTTATGAACATCAATGTTACCTTTTAAGAGGGTATATTTGCCTCAGTAACTTGTGTTATGGATTTTGCATGTAATCCCTCTGCTCGCATGCCTTTGAAGACATGTTCTAGTGTCTTTGTTCACTCATTTCTGTGCGTATATGTAGTCATATATGGAGTATAATATCGAAAATCATCTTATATTTCTGAACGAAGGTAGTAATAAAATATGGTTTCTGTTTGAATTAGAACCAGGTCCACGGTGGAGATGAAGTTCTCAAAGTCATGCCGTGTGAACTCGAAGACCTGACGATGAGTTCTACTGCTGAACTATCCAGCTCATGTGTCCTCGTCGCCACGTGTCCTGAACTAGTGTTTTCCTGTATCATTGTTGTCAGGCGTGTTCTCGAGGCTGTACTTGACCACAACAATTTCCTGGTTGTGCCTTCGATTATGAAGGGTGTGGTTCTTGCAAAAATTCCCAACAAATCTGATGCGGCATGTCTTCATCATCATGTTTATGAGTGGAAAGACCACTCTGTTAGGTTCTCCAAGGTTGACAAGATGGTGATGGTGCGTGTAGACATCTCACACGAAGTCCATGGCCTAGTCAGTTATGCGGGGTTCATCCCGTAGGTCGGTGGCAAGAAATAGTCTGTAGAGTTTAGTTAGTGCAACTTTGCTTATCTGTAGTAAGTACTATTGTTCAGTACTTGATTTGTGTTTGTGAACCCTGTATTGTTTATTAGTACTGCCGCTTTTGGTGTGTGGTCAGTCCTGAGAACGGTCTATGTTAATGTCTGTCCACTCAATTCAGTCTGTATATTTTGAAGTATCCATATCATATTTTTTGTGAGGACGGTTTATCAATTATGGTTACACTCCAATATCTGTATGCATTGCAGGGTTTATCGCACCCACCAAGATTTCCAGTCCCATGGATGTTCGATCCATACGATTTGTCACGACCTTTGGACTGTCCTTCTTGTGGGAGTAGGCAGGGCCCCTGCATGCCACGCGTAGTTGGACGATCAATCTTCTGTTTAGTACTTCAACATAGTGATTTCCTGGTAAGGATTCACTCATGTCACATCAAGTAAATCTTATTGATTTACTGTCTAAATCTTATTGATTTAATGTCATGTTTTCTTTCTTTTCCTGCAATTTTATGATGCAGGTTTTTCCATGTGACATTCATCACAGAATAATCCGTTTGGTTTGCTCTACGATGGCTATTTTTGCAGGTTTCACTTATGATGTCGTGTCAGTAACGAAGGCACTGTCCATTACTTATATTACTGGAAAAAATTAGATCAGTTTATTGTCTGAGTACAAGCTGAATCCCTATGATGAACTGCAGTTTGGTTTAACAAAAACGCCACAATTAGTCCTTCTCGCGTTTAAAAGAAATGAAGAAAAAAACTGGATCATGGTCACGGATCGTAGTCAAGTTAGAAAGCTGATCATAGCAGACCAGACACGATCGCCGCTGTCTCGCACAGATCGAGCACCTGCAGTTGCTCTAGCACTGACAGCGGCAGCAGCTCAGTCTGATCCAGCTGAGGATTGGGCACCGACCGCATCAGCGGATCAGTCTGATCTACCGGAGGATCGGGCATCGACACCGGCACCTGCTCCGACACCGGCACCAGCTCTACAAGGAGCACCATCTCCGGCAGCAGCAGCGGCTTCAGCACCTACACCAACACTTGCACTTGCATCTGCTCCGGCCCGTGCAGTTGCACCGGCAACAGACTGGGCTGCAGTTCGCACTTCATATACCAAAGTCCTTACAAAAACCAACATGTCCACCTTCTTGGTAAGCATTGGCCGCCCAAGTTCTTCGTTCTTTTTTCTTTCCATGTTGTTTCACATGATTCACTGTGTTGATCTAACTGTTTGGGTATGTCTTCTTGTTTGCAAACAGAGAATTCCTAGAGCAAGGAGGGAGTTGTTCAACAATCTGGGCGACCGCGGCCAAGTTTCTCTTACCATGCGCAGCCTTGGTGTGAATGAACCTGCTCAATATACCGTAAGTACAAAGGATGGTCGCATGATGATTGATGCTAAAGGATGGTCAAGGTTCAAATCTAAATCATATCTTGCGGTAGGGGATGATGTCAAAATCGAACTTTCTCGGCAAGGAGAGCTGGTCCAAATCAACTTTGAAATTAGTAGCACGCAACTGCCGAACTGATCTATCCTCCGAGAGATTTTGATGTAATAATCTGGCATGGTGAAACAAGTGTCCTGTGTGTATAAGTAGTACGACAATATTATTTATCACATGGTATATCGTTGATAGAATTGCAACTCTGATTGCTGGTTAGGAACTGTCGTTCGATTTCATTCCAACAGCTGCCGTGCTTTATTCAATTTTGTGTATTCGCCTTGCGACAGCATCTAAAACAAGCGCCGTACCGATCGCTTGCAATATGAAAAGCGCTGAGGTAGAACCCATGGGCCCCCAAACATGCAAGGTCGGCCTGCGGCCCAAAGTCTAGAACCGTGAGCCTATATGAGTATTATATTCTCAGCTGAACCCCCATAAAAAAAGCTGAACCCCCATAATGCCCGTGCGTTGTAGAGGGAGTATATTTCTCGGCAAGGTAAGCCTGTGATATAAAAGATTTGTATATGTTTTATAGAGGGAGTATCTCTCTGTCAAAAAATATATTTATGTGTAACTAGTTACTCCTGTCTTTCTACTTCCTTTCGCTGATATGTGGGGCAACCGGCAACGGGGTCCACATGCCATATGCACAAATTAGAGTGCACAACTTCACGGTAGACACACCCCGGTCGTAGCGCCGCAGTAATGCCCAATGAGCCGTCAAATCACAACCCTCCTTTCCAGCTTTAGCAGTAAGCTGGACGGACGAAGCGGCAATATTTCACTAGGCCTGAATCCCCTTCTCCCTCGTCTGCTTGTTCAGAGAAAACCCCCTCTCGGCGATTGCATAGGGTTTTATCATGGAGAACCAGGTACGAATTCTTCATCCATCCCCAATAAACCCAAGTCCCTTGGTCGCAGGTAATCCTAGGATGACAGCCGCGCCATTGATGCATTTTTCTTTCTACTGAATCTAGTGTGTTTCATTTGCAGTGCCCAAAGTGCGAGTACCCTACAGGTTTCTGCGCCCTCGGCGAGACGCCACACTTGTTCCTTCTCATCCTAACACATCATTTTGAAACGCACACAGTATGTTCCTAGAATCCTCTTTTCTATCCGGGAGGGTGGGGTTTATTTGAACATGCTGTGTTCTCATATTATTTTTCCTGCAGTGTATTATTTGCTCTGCCAGAAAACATGTACTCAAGATGCTCGGCCTTGCCATAACTGAATACACTAGTTTAATGGTCACAGTGAAGACAAGCCATGGATATAAGTTCCGAGTTGGGTTCATGAACCAAGAAGATCGCTGCTTTTTTTATGGCCGAACTTGGATAAACTTTCTCAAGTGTTATAGACTAAAAGTTGGCGCACGAATGTTGATGGAAATGGCAGAACCTGGTCTCATCTTCACTGCGATCTTCCACCCCGACGTCGTTCCAATTTTTCATCCATGTTAGTTTTGTATCTGGTTCTTGCTTGTTGCCTCGATTACTTCTTAATCCACCTATTCTGTCTAGCTAATCACAATTTAACTTTAGAAGTAGCAATGAATCTCTCATGAAGATGCTACTTCTAACTAATATTTTCTTATAATTGGTGGCACGTGTAGGTTTTTTCAGAGTTAAGCAGTCTGTTCGTTTGTTACTCTGTAATAACTCGGCTATTACTAATGGCACTGAAGTTGACTGGATCGACATCCACAAGTTCCTACACTTTATTGATCGTCTTGAGGTCCTTGTGGGGAGTTTCAATGGTGGAAGGCCACGTGGGATATGTGTGCCACTGCTGCACTTGTTGAACAGGTCCAACTGTGTCGAGAAACTTATGGTACGAGCTGTTTTCTATTATATATGGTGTTCATAAACTATTGCTTATACACAGTTCTACAGCTATGATCTTCTTGAAACAGGAACTGCCGAGTTCTATTGTTCCTATACAGATGCCTGACCATGGTCGGGTCAGACTTGCGCTTGGTCACAACATGATGTATATGTCGACCTACTCAATTCCCCTTGGAGATGAAAAGATACTTATTCATGGGTGGTCTCAAATAATGAACGCCCGTCCATCTTGGAGAATAGGACAGAAGATTATGTTCATGCTTTTCCATGGCTCTAAAGCGAATATCCTATTTATTGACCACGTTGCGAGATGAAGCCGCTTTCAGAAGGTTGTGGATGCGCGGGGTGGCGCCTGGGCCTTGTCCTGGGGCTTGGCGGCCTCACCCTTGGTTAACTGTAGGCAAAGTAGTACTGTTCGAGGCGTGCTTTGTACGATTGAACCTGTATAAGTACTCATACTGCTTTCAGCTTTGGTTGTTAAGTGCCCCTGCTGGTTTCAGTTAAGGTTGTTAAGTACTCCTGCTGCTTTTACAGGCTGTCATGTTTCTTCAGTCCTGTCTTCATCCAGCCGCCAAAACCAAACCGGCGCCGGCAGGGCCGCCTGCTTCCGCCTCCCACGGCTGGCTGCGCCTTAGCGCACGCATCGCCGCCCCACCGTCTCCTAAATCGTTAACGCTGATGTCCTCCGCGTGCTTTGGTGTGCTCGCCGCGGCGCTGCCCTCTCGTGTTGTCAACATGGTCAACAAAAAACAGGAATCGGCAGAAGTACGTGGGGAGGATGATAGTAGGGGCCCACCATGTCAGCATATGGAAAAATAAAATGCTTCCTCCTAGTGTTTTCCTGACATCTCGGACCCACAACATTGTGAGCGTATATAGTCAATATACAAGAGAACAGCAAAAGATCGGCTGACACCTGGGACGTAGCTACTCGAGCAGTATTTTTTTGTTTGTATTGTTGAGACGGAGCAGGGTTTGAACTGGGCTGTGGCCCGTCTAGCCCAGGCTTATATTTTATGTTCACCATGTGACCAGCCCAGCTATTTTTTCTTTGTGAAAATGAGCCTAGTTTATTTTTTCTGAAGAATACCCCATCCAGGCCTACTTATTTTTCTACGCCCTGATGGGCTGCAACTCTTTCAAGACGCTCGCAAATCTTGATAGTAATATGAAATGGGTTGTAAATATAAAAACAGATGACAAATTGGCAATTACTTTATAATTTATGAATTTTATCACATTTTTAGATTCCTATTTCACTGGGCATTAACCTAATTTAAATATATCTTCAAAGTACTTTAAATCTGGCTGGACATTTCGGTATTAAAAATAGTTTGGAACCCACAGAAATATGCGAAATTGGCCCTGGCCAACCAAAAAAACGACTGCAATAAATTGCATAAGAAGTTTCCATGAGCTATATATAAATTATTATATATAGCCCTGGTGCACTCGGCGCGGCGTGGTCAACATGGTCAAGGAACGGCTTCCATCGGACGTGGACTGTACGTGGAGAGGCTGACAGCTGGGTCCACGGCCGCAACAAGGAAGTGCCTCCTTATTACGTGCAAAATAATTATTCCTCCACCTGACAGCAGGGACCCACCGGATGGGCCACCAGTATTTTGCGAAAAAAATCATTTCCCCCTGACTGCTGGGACCCACCGGACGGGCCGCTGTATTTCACGAAAAAAACTTTCCCCTTGCTGTCAGCTCGGACCCACCGGAAGTGCCTCCTTATTACGCACAAAAAAATGAATACTCCCCCGGCTAGCTGGGACCCACCTTGGTGGGAGGCTGACTTGTGGGCCTACTAAGTTGACGGGGACGAAGGGCTTTGTCAACTTAGTCAATATGAACGATTCTAGCTCCATTGACCGTATATATCCATCCAACGGCCTTAGTGCTTCTTCAACCTCTGGTCTTCTTGCTCCAGCCGCCCAAAGCAGCGCCGGTCGTGCCGCATGCTCCTGCCTCCCGTGGACGGTTGTGCTGCCGCGGAGGCCTCACCGCTCCCTACTATTCCCACCGCTGGCCAGGCCTTGCGGCGACGGCAGCCTCACACCGCAGCCGAACCAGTGAACCCTCGTACTCCTCTCCACGCGCGCGGGGGCTTCCACTGTCGCGTCTTTCCCGGCTCCCCGTCGTCCCCTTCCTAGGCCTAGCCGTCGTCCACCGCCCTGGTGCTCTCGGCACGGCGTGGTCAACGTGGTCAAGGAACGACTTCCATCGGACGTGGACTGTACGTGGAGAGGCTGACAGCTGGGTCCACGGCGGCAGCAAGGAAGTGCCTCCTTATTAGATGGAAAATAATGATTCCTCCACCTGACAGCAGGGACCCACCGGACGGGCCACCGTATTTCGTGAAAAAAATGTTTCCCCCCTGACTGCTGGGACCCACCAGCTACACCTTCGCACGCAAGGAAGTGCGTCCGGGCAAAAAAACGATTCGCCCCCCTGACTGCTGGGACCCACCAGCTACATCTTCACATGCAAGGAAGTGTGTCCGGGCAAAAAAAACGATTCACCCCCTGACTGCTGGGACCCACCAGCTACATCTTCGCAGGCAAGGAAGCGCCTGACAGTCGGGACCCACCCGGTCGAAGCGTACGTAGCGTTGACATTCTGGTCGCGAACGTGTACATACATACTGGTCGATGTAGAGGCGCGCACGTGTCGTAGTAGAGGCACGCACGTGTCGTAGTAGAGGCGCGCACGTAGCATGTACATGTACGTACAGCGGACAGGGTGCAAGAAATAAAATACGGCCACATATGTGTACATACGGGCGGGGTCTTGAATGCCTACTCGCGCATACATACGGCGAGGGCTCGTGTACATGGCTGGGTCGGAACGGAGAAACAGCGTCGTCGTCGTGTTCATGGGTCGGATCGGAATGCGTGGTCGTGTTCATCGGGAGGGCTTGGACGGAAGAGGCGATGAAAACGAGGCCTAGCGTACCGCACAACGGAGGAAACGGACCTCCTATGGTCGAAACGGGGGTCCTGTTGATCGGGAGGGGTGTGGCGTACCGCAAAACGGAGGAAACGGACCTCCTACGGTCGAAACGAGGGTCCTGTTGATCGGGAGGGGTGTGGCGTACCGCAAAACGGAGGAAACGGACCTCCTACGGTCGAAACAGGGGTCCTGTTGATCGGGAG
>NC_041390.1:497250967-497263292 GCF_002162155.2 Triticum dicoccoides | reverse complement strand
TTCAACCACCCCTCCACGAGCACCCCTCCACCGTCTACTGTTCATCCTGCCCTCCACACCACGGGGTCCTGTTCATCCACCCCTCCACGGGCACCCCTCCACCGTCTACTGTTCATCCAGCCCTCCACCACACCACGGGGTCCTGTTCATCCAGAGGCAACGCCACCGCTCACTGTTCATCCAACCCCCCCTGCAACGCTCACTGTTCATCCCATCGACCGGCTTCAGTTAGTAGTAGTAGCCAAGGAATCGCTCGATCGGGTTCAGTTAACAGCCATCGATCGATTGATCGGGTTCAGTAACGCGTAGCTTGCAGTGCAATCGCTCGGGTTCAGTTAGAGCCCAACGCCTCGCTCGGGTTCAGTTAGAGCCAACGCCTCGCACACATGTGTGTACGTGTACGAGAGAAACGCGCATCGGTTGGCCCCCGACCTCCCACCGTAACCGGGAACTCCCCGAAATTTTCCTCCCCCTCGCTTCTACCACGGTTTTTTCCATCATGGACGGCCCAAAGAATGTCATGCAGCTGCGTCTCCGGCCCTCCCAGGACGAAAAGCCCATTTTCTGTCATGATTTTTTGTCATAGAAGTAGGAGCCCACCACATCTATGATGATACCGGGTTTTGTCACAATTATCGTCATAGAAGTGTCATATATATGACAGAAAAAATTTCCGTTGGCCCAAAATGTCACGGATGTGTCTTTTTTTTGTAGTGTAAGGATGAAATTATTGGTCTTGCTTCTATTGCCGTATCTCCTAGTGATACTTTAGAACAATATTTGCTAGACCATGAAAATGATATGTTTATAAATGAAAGAAGGGAAATAGATGAAGTATTCTTTAAGGAGGAATCTATTCTAAAACACAATTTTCCTGTTGAAATCCTAGGGGATCCTCCTCCACCCAAGGGTGATCCCGTGTTTGAGCTTAAACCGTTGCCTGATACTCTTAAATATGCTTATCTTGATGAGAAAAAGATATATCCTGTTATTATTAGTGCTAACCTTTCAGAGCATGAAGAAGAAAGATTATTGAAAACTCTGAAGAAGCACCATGCTGCTATTGGGTATACTCTTGATGATCTTAAGGGCATTAGCCCCACTCTATGTCAACATAAAATAAATTTGGAAGAAGATGCTAAACCAGTTCGTGATCATCAACGACAGCTGAATCCTAAAATGAAAGAACTGGTAAGAAAGGAAATACTAAAGGTCCTTGAGGCAGGTATAATTTATCATGTTGCTGATAGTCAGTGGGTAAGTCCTGTCCATTGTGTCCCTAAGAAGGGAGGTATTACTGTCATTCCTAATGATAAAGATGAATTGATTCCTCAAAGAATTATTACAGGTTATAGGATGGTAATTGATTTCCGCAAATTAAATAAGGCCACTAAAAAGATCATTACCCCTTACCTTTTATCGATCAAATGCTACAAACATTATCCAAACATACACATTTTTGCTTTCTAGATGGTTATTCTGGTTTCTCTCAAATACCTGTGTCAGCTAAAGATCAATCAAAGACTACTTTTACTTGCCCTTTTGGTACTTTTTCTTATAGAGGTATGCCTTTTGGTTTATGTAATGCACCTGCTACCTTTTAAAGATGCATGATGGCTATATTCTCTTACTTTTGTGAAAAGATTTGTGAGGTTTTCATGGATGATTTCTCCATCTATGGATCTTCTTTTGATGATTGCTTGAGCAACCTTGATCGAATTTTGCAGAGATGTGAAGAAACTAATCTTGTCTTGAATTGGAGAAAATGCCACTTTATGGTTAATGAAGGTATTGTCTTGGGGCATAAAGTTTCTGAAAGAGGTATCGAAGTTGATAAAGCCAAGGTTGATGCTATCGAAAAGATGCCATGTCCCAAGGACATCAAAGGTATACAAAGTTTCCTTGGTCATGCCGAATTTTATAGGAGGTTCATTAAAGACTTTTCAAAAATTTCTCGGCCTCTGACTAATTTATTACAAAAAGATATACCATTTGTCTTTGATGATGATTGTGTAGAAGCATTTGAAATACTTAAGAAAGCATTGATCTCTGCACCTATTGTTCAGCCACCTGATTGGAATTTACCCTTTGAAATTATGTGTGATGCTAGTGATTATGCTATAGGTGCTGTTCTAGGGCAAAGAGTTGATAAGAAATTAAACGTTATTCAATATGCTAGTAAAACTCTAGACAATGCTCAAAGAAATTATGCTACTACTGAAAAGGAATTCTTAGCAGTTGTATTTGCTTGTGATAAGTTCAGACCTTATATTGTTGATTCCAAAGTAACTATTCACACTGATCATGCTGCTATTAAATATCTTATGGAAAAGAAAGATGCTAAACCTAGACTTATTAGATGGGTTCTCTTGCTATAATAATTTGACTTGCATATTGTTGATAGAAAGGGAGCTGAGAACCCCGTTGCAGACAACTTGTCTAGGTTAGAAAATGTGCTTGATGACCCACTACCTATTGATGATAGCTTTCCTAATGAGCAATTAAATGTCATAAATGCTTCTCATACTGCTCCATGGTATGCTGATTATGCAAATTACATAGTTGCTAAATTCATACCACCTAGTTTCACATACCAGCAAAAGAAAAAGTTCTTCTATGATTTGAGACATTACTTTTGGGATGACCCACATCTTTATAAAGAAGGAGTAGATGGTGTTATTAGATGTTTTGTACCTGAGCATGAACAGGAACAGATCCTACGCAAGTGTCACTCCGAAGCTTATGGAGGACACCACGCTGGAGATAGAACTGCACATAAGGTATTGCAATCCGGTTTTTATTGGCCTACTCTCTTCAAGGATGCTCGTAAGTTTGTCCTATCTTGTGATGAATGTCAAAGAATTGGTAATATCAGTAGACGTCAAGAAATGCCTATGAACTATTCACTCGTTATTGAACCATTTGGTGTTTGGGGCTTTGACTATATGGGACCTTTTCCTGCCTCTAATGGTTATACACATATTTTAGTTGCTGTTGATTACGTTACTAAGTGGGTAGAAGCTATTCCAACTAGTTGTGCTGATCATAACACTTCTATTAAAATGCTTAAAGAAGTTATTTTTCCGAGATTTGGAGTCCCTAGATATTTAATGAGTGATGGTGGTTCACATTTTATTCATGGTGCTTTCCGTAAAATGCTTGCTAAGTATGATGTTAATCATAGAAATGCATCTCTATATCACCCACAGTCTAGTCGTCAAGTAGAATTGAGCAATAGAGAGCTCAAATTAATTTTGCAGAACACTGTCAATAGGTCTAGAAAGAATTGGTCCAAGAAACTTGATGATGCATTATGGGCCTACAGAACCGCATATAAAAATCCTATGGGTATGTCTCCGTATAAAA
Source organism: Triticum dicoccoides (assembly GCF_002162155.2). Lineage (NCBI taxonomy): Eukaryota > Viridiplantae > Streptophyta > Magnoliopsida > Poales > Poaceae > Triticum > Triticum dicoccoides. Next base: position 497,259,926 of record NC_041390.1, on the reverse strand, counting down.
TGGTTTATGGAAAAGCATGTCACTTACCTCTCGAACTAGAACACAAGGCATATTGGGCTATTAAAGAGCTCAACTATGATTTTAAACTTGCCGGTGAGAAGAGGTTATTTGATATTAGCTCACTTGATGAGTGGAGAACCCAAGCCTACGAAAATGCCAAGTTTTTTAAAGAAAAAGTTAAAAGATGGCATGACAAAAGGATACAAAAGCGTGAGTTTAATGGAGGTGATTATGTATTCCTATACAACTCTCGTTTAAGGTTATTTGCAGGAAAACTTCTCTCTAAATGGGAAGGTCCTTACATTATCGAGGAGGTCTATCATTCCGGTGCCATAAAAATCAACAACTTCGAAGGCACAAATCCGAAGGTGGTGAACGGTCAAAGAATTAAACATTATATCTCAGGTAATCCTATAAATGTTGAATCCAACGTTATTGAAACCATAACCCCGGAGGAGTACATAAGGGACACTTTCCGGAACGTTTCAGACTCCGAAAAGGAATAGGTATGTGGTACAGTAAGTAAACCGACTCCAAAACAGTTTTAAGGCAATATTTCTCCGTTTTGGAATATTTAGAAAAATAGAAAAATAAGAAGCAGTCCAGGAAGGACACGAGGCCGCCATGTGGGTGGAGGGCGCGCCCTACCCTACTGGGCGCGCCCCCTACCTCGTGGGCACCTCGTGCGCTCTCCGGACTCCGTTTTCTTGCACGATACGTATTTTGGTCGGTAAAAATTCATTATATAATCTCCCGAAGGTTTTGACTCCTGCATCACGCAAATATCTCTTGTCTTTGTTTCGAGTTGTCCTGCTGCAGTAGAGCCACATGTTATCCCAGGATTCAGAAGGAGAAAGCTGTGTGGCTGATTACCTTGCAGATCCAAAGGTCTATGGGGATGTGGAGCATTGTGGTTGGACTATGGAAGAAGAAGAGGACTATGAACCCAAGGGAAGGGAGGAGACGAGCTCAGAAGAAGACGAAGTCCCATTACCTCAACCTGGGGACATGCATGTGGAGTTCAAAAAGTCCAGTCTCCCGGATAGAGTAAAGAAACCTAAGATCGAGTTTATCCCTTTTCGCCTCTTGCAGGAAAACAAGCAGGAACTATGCAAAAAAGATACTGAGCCTGGAGCAGGAGATCGATGACCTAAGGGACCAACATTCTGTCCTCAAGCGTAAATTAAGGAAGAAACCTACGCCATCAACAAAACTGTCACCTTCTCCACCAACATAGAAGACCTAATCACATGGGTATGGGCACTCCCCTTGGCAACTACCAAGCTTGGGGGAGGTGCCCTGGTATCGTATCACCATCACTTTTATCTTTACCGTTTTTCTTAGTTCGATCCTTTTGGTAATATCTTGATCTAGTAGAATAAAGTTTATGGCATGATCTAGTTTTAAGTTTTGCTTTATGATCCCTCTATGTAATCGAGTCTGTGAGCTATATATAATAAAGATTAGTGTTGAGTCAAGAGCTTGATTATTTTGCTATGATCTTGAGTGAATAAAAGAAAAGATAAAAGAATAAAAAGAAATAAAGAGTTCATATTGATATTATTGAGAGTAATGAGCTCGCATAGAAAATGTATGATGAATAAAAGTTGTTGAGAGTTGACAAACATAGTTTTGGTCATCGTTGCAATTAATAGGAAGTAATAAAGAAAGAGAGGTCTTCACCTATAAATATACTATCTTGGACATCTTTTATGATTGTGAGCACTCATTAAAATATGACTTGCTAAAGAGTTAACGTTGGACAAGGAAGACAACGTAATGGGTTATGTTTTCTTACATCTGAGATAAATTATATTGTCATGGACCCTCCAACATGTTGAGCTTGCCTTTCCTCCTCATGCTAGCCAAATTCTTTGCACCAAGTAGAGATACTACTTGTGCTTCCAAACACCCTTAAACCCGTTTTGCCATGAGAGTCCACCATACCTACCTATAGATTGAGTAAGATCCTCCAAGTAAGTTGTTGATACGTCCATTTTGCATCATGCTTTTATATCTATATTTATAGCATTATGGGCTGTTATTTCACATTATGTCAGAATACTTATGGCTATTCTCTCTTATTTTACAAGGTTTACATACGGAGGGAGAATGCCGGCAGCTGGAATTCTGGGCTGGAAAAGGAGCAAATATTAGAGACCTATTCTGCACAACTCCAAAAGTCCTGAAACTCCACAGAACACCTTATAATAAATAATGAAAAATCCTCGCCAAAGATGAAGACCAGGGGGCCCACACCCTGCTCACGAGGGTGGGGGCGCCCCCCTAGGGCGTGCCCCCTACCTCGTGGCCCCCCTGGTGGCTCTCCAATGACCATCTTCTGCTATATGAGGTCTTTCGTCGAGAAAAAAATAAGAAGCAACCTTTCGGGACGAAACTCCGCCGCCACGAGGCGGAACCTTGGCGGATCCAATCTAGAGCTCCGGTAGAGCTGTTCTACCGGGGAAACTTCCCTCCCGGAGGGGGAAATCATCGCTATCGTCATCACCAACGCTCCTCTCATCGGGAGAGGGCAATCTCCATCAACATCTTCATCAGCACCATCTCATCTCAAAACCCTAGTTCATCTCTTGTATCCAATTCTTGTCTCCAAGTCCGGGATTGGTGCTAGTAGGTTGCTAGTAGTGTTAATTACTCCTTGTAGTTGATGCTAGTTGGTTTCATTGGTGGAAGATCATATGTTCAGATCCTATATGCATATCAATACCCCTCTGATTATGAACATGTTTATGCTTTGTGAGTAGTTACGTTTGTTCCTGAGGACAAGGGAGAAGTCTTGCTATTAGTAGTCATGTGAATTTGGTATTCGTTCGATATTTTGATGAGATGTATGTTGTCTAGCCTCTAGTGGTGTTATGTGAACGTCGACTACATAACACTTCACCATTAATTGGGACTAGAGGAGGGCATTGGGAAGTAATAAGTAGATGATGGGTTGCTAGAGTGACAGAAGCTTAAACCCTAGTTTATGCGTTGCTTCGTAAGGGGATGATTTGGATCCATATGTTTCATGCTATGGTTAGGTTTACCTTAATACTTTTGTTGTAGTTGCGGATGCTTGCAATAGAGGTTAATCATAAGTGGGATGCTTGTTCAAGTAAGAACAGCACCCAAGCACCGGTCCACCCACATATCAAAGTACCGAATGCGAATCATTTGAATGTGATGAAAACTAGCTTGACGATATTCCCATGTGTCCTCGGGAGCGCTTTTCCTTATATAAGAGTTTGTCCAGGCTTGTCCTTTGCTACAAAAAGGATTGGGCCACCTTGCTGCACTTTATTTACTTTTGTTACTTGTTGCTTGTTACAACTTATCCTATCACAAAGCTATCTGTTACCACTTATTTCAGTACTTGCAGAGAATACCTTGCTGGAAACCGCTTATCATTTCCTTCTGCTCCTCGTTGATTCGACACTCTTACTTATCAAAAGGACTACGATAGATCCCCTATACTTGTGGGTCATCAAGACTCTTTCCTGGCGCCGCTAACGGGGAGTGAAGCGCCTTTGGTAGGTGGAATTTGGTAAGGAAAAATTTATATAGTGTGCTGAAATTTACTGTCACTTGTTACTATGGAAAGTAATCCTCTGAGGGGCTTGTTCGGGGTATCTTCACCCCGACCAGTAGAGCAAAGAGTTGCTCCTCAACCTACTGAACCTACTGAAAATGAAAATGAAAATGAAAATACTTACTTTGAATTTCCTTCGGGTATAATGGAAAAACTGCTAGCTAATCCTTTTTTAGGAAATGGAACAACACATCCTGATGAACATCTAATATATGTGGATGAATTTTGTGGATTATTTAAGCTTGCAGGTGTACCTGGAGATGTTGTTAAGAAGAAGGTCTTCCCTTATCTTTTAGGGGAGATGCATCGACATGGTACAAGCTATGTGATGATATGAGGTCTTGGAATTACAAACGATTGAAATTGGAATTTCATCAGAAGTTTTATCCGATGCATCTTGTTCATCGTGATCGCAATTATATATATAATTTTTGGCCTCGTGAAGGAGAAAGCAACGCTCAAGCTTGGGGGAGGCTTAAGTCAATGTTATATTCATGCCCCAATCATGAGCTCTCAAGAGAAATGATTATTCAAAAAATTTATGCTCGGCTTTCTGGTAACAATCGCACCATGCTTGATACTTCTTGTGTTGGCTCTTTTATGATGAATACTATTGAATTCAAATGGGATTTATTGGAAAGAATTAAACGCAACTCTGAAGATTGGGACCTCGACAATGGTAAGGAGTCAGGTACGACACCTAGTTTTGATTGTGTTAAATCTTTTATGGATACTGATATTTTCCGTAAGTTTAGCACTAAATATGGACTTGACTCTGAGATAGTAGCTTCGTTCTGTGAATCTTTTGCTACTTATGTTGATCTCCCCAAGGATAAGTGGTTTAAATATCATCCTCCCAGAGAAGTAAAAGTAGTTGCACCTATTAAAGTTGAAGAAAAGACTATCACTTATAATGATCATATTGTTCCTACTTCTTATGTTGAGAAACCACCTTTCCCTGTTAGGATAAAGGATCATGCCAAAGCTTCAACTGTGGTTCGTAAAAGTAATATTAAAATATATACACGTCTTGAGCAAGTTAAAGTTGAACCTAATATTGCTATTGTTAAAGATCTCTTGTCTGATAATATAGATGGGCATGTTATTTACTTCTGTAATGAAACTGCTAGAATTGCTAAACCCCGTGATACAGATAAACCTAGACCTGTGGTAGGCATGCCTGTTATTTCTGTTAAAATAGGAGATCATTGTTATCATGGCTTATGTGATATGGGTGCTAGTGCTAGTGCAATACCTATTGACTTACACAAAGAAATCATGCATGACATTGCACCTGTTGAGTTAGAAGAAATTGATGTCACTATTAAACTTGCTAATAGAGATACCACTACAAAAAAATACGCTTCCATGATGATACGTGTTTGTCATAGTAGGTCGCTTTTTTGTCATGCATGTACATCCATGACAAATTTATGACAGAATCAAGATAATCATACCTGTGCTATCGTAGAAGTGTTCCATGACATTACCAAAATTATCATCACGGAAGTGTCCACTTCCATGACGATAAATCACGCGTCACAGAAGTGCTTTCGTCAAGGGTGACCGACACGTGGCATCCACCGTAACGAAACGCCGTTAAGCTATCTGGTCGGGTTTTGGATCTGATAACCCGTTAACAGCCCCGACCAATAGGGATTTTCCACGTGTAAAATCATCATTGGCTGGAGGAAACACGTGTCGGCTCATCGTCAGGACAGATGTCATCCACTCATTGGACAGAAGGCGCCTATGATACGTTGACACGTGGCATGGCTCAACAGAGGCCCATTCCTGTGAAAAGGTTGGCCCATTTGACTTGGTCAAAAGGTGGCGGGCCGGCCCATGGAAAGCCTATTAACGGCCTGTTCGCATATAGCCCATTTACAGCCCGCTAACCCAAGGCCCGTTACGCCCTATCCGAATTAGGCCCAGTAGCGGCATCTAGGCCATCTAATATGATTCCAGCCCGTTTTCACTTCTGGCCCATGTATGGCCCATGACGTCTTTCGGCCCATATGAGGCCCTATGTAACTCTTGGCCTATTAATGGCCCATGGTGAAACTAGCCCATAATGAACAGTGTATCACTTTACACCCATTAACGTCCCGTGGTGAAACTGGCCCGTAATGAACAGTGTATCACTTTATACCCATTAACGGCCCGTTATTCTGTTGGCCCGTCTCCAACCCATGTTATCTTTCGACCTTCTCAGAGCCCATTTATTCTTGGGCTCATTTCCAGCATTCGTTTACTTAGGGGCCGTTACTGTCATTTTCTGCTTGTGGGCCAAATTCAGCCCGTGGTTACAGTCGGCCCGTTTGTGGTCCATTAATACGTTGGGCCGTTTCCATAGCGTCATCAAATACGGCCTATTAACAATGGCCCGTTATGGTCGGCCCATGAACTGACGATTCCAACTCTAGCCCGTTTACGGCCAGAATGCGGTTTGTTTGGCCCATGTTTGGCCAATCGATCATACGGCCCATAGAAGGCCCATTGATGATACGGCCCGTAGAAGGCCCATTGATGATACGGCCCATAGAAGGCCCATTGTTTCTACGGCCCGTAGAGGGCCCACTATTTCTACGGCCCGTAGAAGGCCCACTGTTTATACGGCCCGTAGAAGGCCCACTGTTTCTACGGCCTGTAGGAGGCCCAGTGTCACTACAGTAAATATTAGCCCATGGTTATTGTGGCCTAGTTTTAAAAAATAGGTTATTGCAGCCACTAGCAAACCGTAGAAAAAGAACTGCACTGACTACAAGCAAACAAATAAACAAGACAACAAGGAAATAAATAAGCAAGCAACTTACACTAGGCTATCACGGCCATTACACATATTACATCCACTGGGCATCAAAGTTCGCCACCAGTGCAAATATAGGGAACACAGCAGCATATAAACGCCGCAGCAAAACAAGTCCAGAACTGAAACCACTTCAGAAGAGCTCAAGAAACAATACCCTGGGTACCCATAATGCTGGCAAGATGCTTAGCAAGCTTATTAACTTTCTCTTGTTTGGCGCTTAAGTCCTCCAGCGCTTGCTGTTGCACCAGAAAGTATGCATCTGAATTCTGCAGGGACTTCCTCAGTCCTTCGACTTCCTATCGCATAACCTCTGATCGATGTCTTTCAACTTGAAGTTGAGAGTCAAGAAGCCGAACTGATTCAGGCAATGAGTTCGAAGAGCTGGTGCTAGCAGTGGTAGCCAGTAACTCGAACACTACATCAAGACAGGAGTTTGGGGTTGTCTCAGTGTCTTCAATATAGTTTTTATCAGCTTTCTTAGAGACCAACAGGGATGTCTGACTGTCTTGAACCTTATCTGCATTACTTCCTTTACCATTGCATACCAGGGTACTCTTCTCCAATATTTTATCCGCGTTCTAAAAGAGAAACAAACAAACACATCTCAGGTTTACAATGTAGTATATGAAACTCATTTTGGCAAACCAGTTCAGCAGTAAGGTGGACATGATAGCAACATGAAACAAACATATTTCTATGTAGTATGGTCATTGTATGGTCTATATCATTCTAGTTTATGTTGCCAAATCAAGATAGATACAGTTCGAATCATATCTATTTAGGACAAAGCAGCATAGACAGAATATAAGTGTGGGAAACTACACAGCTATAACAACACTTGTAATGTGCATGGCATGAGAACATAATTGTTTATTCAATTGAAACTGAAATCAACATAGAGCAAGTTACAACAGCAAACAGCCAAACACGTTGAAGAAACAGGTTTAAAACATACCTGTTGCGCCATTGGAGTTTCAATTGCATCCTTCAAATTTGAAATTAGTTGGTATCCGTAAATACAGTGATGCAAGAGCAAAGTAGTATGAACCATAGCTACGGAACCTGACCTGAGAACAATTCTTCTTCTGCTTTAAGCGTTGACTTCGGGTTCGGAGTGGTGGTCCTCGTGATTTGGGCACTGCAGTTGCCTTACTAACTGCTTGTGTTTGGGTGCTCTGTGGTGGAGACGGTGCTGTGTCAATGGGAACTGGGTGTCTATCTGTTGGGGTTGGGGTTAGAAGGGGTGTAGCTAGTTCTCTGTCCAACTGGGTAGGGGTACAATCTGCATGAGTGTGGGTTATGTGTGGTGGGGCTGGTTCTTGGGCAAGTACAACCATGGTTCTATCTGCATCGACAGGTAGCACGATATTTTCTGAAGACCATGTTTTTACTCCCACAGATACTTCCATCACTCCCTCCAATTGAAATGGTGATAAACAAGAAAAGTAATTGAATGTACAGACATTGTAAGATAGACAGGTGCAATGGATAGTAGGGAAGAAAACAGGGCATGAAATAATTCACATTTATCTTGTCTAAGCAAACAGAATAGCAGGACATAATTTCACATATATGATGGCTAATTAAACAGGATAGCATGACACAATTTCACATGTATGATGGCTAACTAAACAGGATAGAATGACATACTTCAAAATATGATGACTATGTAAACAGGATGACATGATATAACTATACGATGTGTCTATTAAAGTGGTTGGCATGCCATAAATCACAAACATGTCGTTGATGGAAACATGATGGCATGATATAATTCACGGATAGAATGACATAATTTAAATATGATAACTATGTAAACAGGATGAGATGATATAACTATATTATGTCTTTAGAAAATGGGTTGGCATGCCATAATTCAGATACATGTTGTCTATGTAAACATCATGGCATGACATAATTCAAATATATGATTTATATACTAAGGAAGTGAGCAGAGGGCAATCGCATATATGATGCGTCAACTAAGGAGATGGCATTCAATATTGTGTATATGATGTAAAAACTAAGCATTGCAATACAACATATGCATTATATGAGTAATATAACCCTGCCAAGTTTGAGCATACACCTCAGGGGGATAATAGGACTGGTCATCTGCCTCTGAATCCTCCTCTGAAGAGCTATCTATAACCAGCAAGATATCTTCTTCAGCGGGTAGCATTGTCTACTCTGAAGACCTTGTTTTCACTCCAGATTTCTCCATCACCAATTCAAATGGCTGATGCACAGGAACATCAGTTGAATATACAAACATTGTCGACAAAAGCAATGAGAAATACAAAAAAAGGATGGCATGATATAATTCACATATATGACGCTTGCCTAAACAGCATGGCATTGCATAATTCACATACATAATGCCTTGCAACAAGATAACATTGCATAATTCACATATATAATGTCTTGCAACAAGATGACATTGCATAATTCACATATATGGTAATTAGACACTAGACAGGTGGCATTCACACAAAGAATGTCTAAACTAAGCAAATGACATAGCAATGCAAGATACCATACGCACGATATGAGCA
>NC_041390.1:497248121-497250713 GCF_002162155.2 Triticum dicoccoides | reverse complement strand
GGGGATATGACTTGTCATCTGTCTCTGAATCCTCCTCTGAGGATCTATCGGTAACCAGCAAGACATGCGCTTTGTCAGATAGCATTGTCTGCTCTGAAGACCTTGTTTCCACTCCATATTTTTCCATGACCGTGCCAAATGGCTGATGCACAGGAAGAGTAATTGAATGTACTAAAATTATTGACAAATTTGACACGTAATAAAAAATGATGGCATGATATAATTCACATATAAGATGACTAGCTAACCAGTGTGGCATTGCAAAATTCACATATATGATGCATGGCTAGACAAGATGTCATTGCATGATTCACATATACGATAAAGAAACTAAATAGATGGCATTGACACAAAGCATGTCTAAACTAAGAAGATGACATCTTTAATGTATACAGTAAGCAATGCAAGGCACCATATGCATGATATTACCAACATCAGCATGCCAAGTTAGAGCGAAGACCTCATGGGGTAAATAGGAGTGGTCTTCTCCTTCTGAATCCCCCTCATAACAGTTATCTTCCTCCTGATTACGATCCGAAATGGGTGGAGGGGGCTGCCTTTGCGCCCACCATGGAACGACGTCTACATGAAATTTTATTGACACACAAGGCTCGTCTCTTTTGCTCTACATGATCAGTTCCATCGTGTACAATAACTGGCATGCATAGGAATAAAACATAGTGAGATTATGTAAGGACTGCATGCATAAATCCAGAGTGATGGTAACAAACTGTGGATAGACCCAAAACCAATGATAGCAGGCAGATAATAGCTTTAGTTAAAAAATACAAATAATGGCTCCTTTAATGTTTGTTTGCACCCAACATGAACCTCATAGTAGACACCGGAGATTAACCAGATAGTAGACAGATAGTACTGATTGCTTCCCCAATATGTACCCCACAACCATTTAAAAACTCAAGTTTCAGCATTAGTTTGGACCTGCTCGGTGTCTAATAGGTGAACACGACGATAATGTAGCATGTCATCATATTAAGCGACGCATAACGTAAGCAGACACGGAAGAGTGCGACCTCTCTTGCGGACCCGTGTAGTCCTCAAGGTCATGTGCTCAGTTGATGATGGTAATGCAGTTGCCGTGGCTGCCGGCGGCGGGGAAGAAGATCTGAGGCAGCGAAAGACAGTCTGGAGAGTGGATCCCTGCTGTGGTGAACCCTTCCATCATTGGAGCAACTGAGCTAGGGTGGAACACAGCGCCGCAGGAGCAGGACAAACCACACAAGGTTTTCTTTGACACATATCTGTAATAGAAGTAATTGAGTAAGGGCTTGTTTGAATTTGAGGATTCTAACAATGCAGGGATAGGAAATAGACAAGAATAGTATAGGAATGCACGCGCAAAACAGAGAATTTAAAAACACAGGATTTCTGCCAATCTGGGTGTTTGATTCACAACAATTGGAAGATCACAGGATGCAAAAAAGCATGGTGAGATTAAGTCAAACCACAAGGGAATGTACGGTTATAATGCTATTATGCTACTATCTCTTAGTCTTGTGCTTGATGAATAGGAATATGAAAAGGAGGAGAAGTGGAAATTAGAATTCCTACAGTTTTTCTTTCAAGGAGACACTAAAGGAACAAATCCCACAGTTTTCCTTTGCTCCATTCCTTTGCACCAAATTCATGAAAAGTAGTACCATAGGAAACTTCCCAATTCGGATGTTTTTCATTCACTTTTCCTTTCAAGCACTGGCGATACTAGTAGACAGGCTTGAGCAAGGAAAATCCTACACTAAAAATGTTTTTGTGCTACTTCTATTACTTTGGACCCAGGCCACTGCCATACTAGCTCAACTCCCAGGACCATCGACAAATGCACAGCTCAAACGCGTAGAGATAAATAATGATGGCGTTCAAGAGAGTCCATCACGGATAGCTAAGTTGCCTGGTACCTCACTGCTTGTCATATAGTAGGATAAAATAATCGTATTTCCCGTTACTACGAGTGCTCAATGGACAATATATATAACATGTAGAGTAAAAAAGAGATGCAACAAGTGTACAACCTCTTTGGCGAAGCCATGTCGATCTCAGCGTGATTGGGTTGGCCGGTGAGGATGCTCCGGCTGACTTGGCTATCGGAGGAGGGGAAGAAGATCTTAGGCGTCTGGAGATGGAGCCCGAGGTACTGCTTCGTTGTGATGGAGGGTTTCGTCGTTGGAGCAGCTCCGGTGAGTTGTACGACGCCGAGGCTGAAGCAGGACAAGAGACACAACGAACAACGTTAACCTGAGTGGAACTCTAATAGCATCTCCAATACATGACGTAAAATACATAACCACAAAGTGCTAGATGTAAAATACATCAGCCGTTCATCTCTGAACTTAACTATCGAAACTGAATTTTACTGTTGAAACTGAACTTAACTATCGAAACAGAATTTTGCTATCGAAACTGAACGCACTAGCAAGGTGAGGCTACATGTCGGTCGATGACATTTTCATCTCTGGTCAGTCGATTTTGCAGCCGTTGGATACGAAATCAAGGGCCTGCGGTTCATCTTCAACCTCCACCCCCCTGAGCCGGCCAAACAGCAGCCCCCCACCGCCCCGCCCGCCCCGAAAACAC
>NC_041390.1:497219934-497247615 GCF_002162155.2 Triticum dicoccoides | reverse complement strand
GAGCTTTTTCTCCGGCGATCCCCACGCCACCGCCCCGCAAATGCCCCGCCACCGCCGGCGACCACCGCCCCCATCCTGAACCCTAAGATAGATAGTGGGGTACCTCTCCGGCGAGCCCCCCTCCCCGCTGCGGCTAGTTCTTCCTTCACCCCGGCGGCATCGGAGTGAAGTGTAGCTAAATTGGAGCAGCATCGCAAGCAAGAGCAAGAGCGAGAGCAGCAGCGCGAGCAAGAGCAATAGCAAGAGTAGACCAGGCGGGGGACCGAGAGCCAGAGCAGAGCAGCAACGCGAGCGAGAGCTAAATCAGCAGCAGGTCCTACTGATGTGGACGTTGCCGCCGAGGGAGTGGCGTCATGGAGGAAGTGGCCAGTGATGCCGCCGTGGATGGAGCCGCGTCGTGTCGGCTCGGGACCGAGCACCGGCAGCACCGTGAGATCGAATCAAGACGAAAATGCGGCGATTAGTGTACAACCTCCTTGGTGGCGCCGATTAGGCCGCATCTTCATCCGAGGAAATGGTGATGATGATGCTCTTCCAATGGTGCAGGTGAAGACGGCGGTTTGGGAATGGAGGTGGCGCGAAAGACGAGGGGAACGTCGGGGCAGCTCCTTGGAGGTGGAGGACGGGGTGGCTGAACCGGCGGGACGATGAGATCGACGACGGATCCTCATCCGGTACGGTGGATGAGGGACGTGGAGGTGTTGCTGTGGACGACGTTGTCGAGGAAGAGGCTCCGGCTAGGTGGCGGACGGAGCAGGGTGTGGGGTTTCGTCGTGGGTTTTTGCGGCCTCGGTGTACGAATGGGTGGGCGGATGGGATGGCAGTGGGGAACCATGGCTTAGAGACGCGCTTGTCCGAAATGTGGGGTAAGTTATGAAAGTACCCCCACCGATTTGAGGCAGTTCTTTCGGTTCAGGGGTACCAGGGGCATTTCGTGTGTCGTGATTTCACAGGAGGTGGGAGTTTTCGCGCGCGTTGTAATGTCAGAATAGCAAGCCGCGGGTTGAGATGGAGGGAGTTGTCGGAGCAAAACGAGACAAAGATATATCTTAAATATTTCGGGCTAACAAGGCGCGGGTTGAAGAGGCGGGAGTTTCGCAGCACGATAGACAGAGACACTAGCTTGAATTTTTGGCATAACAAGGCACGGCTTGAAATTTCGGAAGAACAAGCTTAACGTGTACCCAAAAAAGACAATTTGCACCTCAACACGCACAACACACACACAAACACCATTTAGACTTGAGAAAGGTACACGTGCATTGCACGCATGAGATTTGGCAACCAAATTATGAATAAATACCACATTATAGCATGCAAGCTTTGAGTCATATATGCATGATGTAGATGTTCGTTTAATTCTTATAGTTCATTTCATTCAAAATCATCTAGTTTTTATAAGAAAGCTAATCTATTTTAAGATTCATCGAATTGTGCGTCGTAAGACATAAAGTAAAAACAAACAATGGCAAATCATGTAGAAAAACATTTGGGCAATTCCGATACGGAAGATTCTAGAACAAATAAGAAGTGCTTGTGTTTTGATGTTTGTGCATTATGCTTAAGTTCAACCATGGAGTCTTCTAGATTATACATGTGGCGAAATCTGGTGGAATCTAGATGATATCCACCAGCCAGTAGTGCTCAAATTTGCCATCTTTGGACCATCAGATTCGCCTCATCCAATGACCATCTTTCAAAGTTAAAGTTACCCGCACACAATATAAAAAAATATAAAATATAATATATATATAGGGGTATAGATATAGATATGTGATGCAAAAGCCGCCCATCATCTCCAATTAGAATAGTGTGTCCATGCACGGATGCGACGTGGCCAAATGATGTCTGCCATCAGTTTCTCAAATTCAAATCAGTCTGACCTTGTTCAATGTGTATACATTACAACATGCTCGTTTCCAAACCACACCGCGCAGATATCCGTTATATTCATGCATGCATGGGTTTCAAACATCAGGATCTCTTATTCAAATATTTGAATTCAACTTTACATTGATTGTGACCTCACCTATTCAGCTATTCTTTTACACCCACACGATAGTCTTCTCTTTATAATTGTACCACTAACTTTCTCTCATGCATGCATGCACACACATTACTAGTCGGCATTATCCATCGCACGCATGCAATCTTTTTCTTCAGGTCAGTCTCCCATGAAGGCACACACCAACACACATCCCCCTCTCCATCATATCGGGCATTCTTTATCTCTCACGCGTGCATGCGCAACGATCGATGTTCCTCTATGTATGTGTGTATATAGCTAGGTCTTTCATAGTTTTCCACCCAAACCGATCAATCGATATATCCAGTGAGGTCTCACCCTCTTTCCCACATCCACATAGATCAATCTATACCTCTCTATATAGGATTAACATATATATAGCTAATACACCCACATTAATTATGTATCCAACGTCCCCCTCTCATCATCCATGCGTTCCGCTACAATTCTCAGACGCGTGCACAATGGCGAAGACAGGGGGCAGTAAGGGCCCTGCCCCCCTCCCCCCTAACATCACTATATATCAAGGCTAATATGAATGTGATCATTAGACAATTGCTGCTAAAAATGGTTTAAGTTCATGAATTGACCCTCCTTATAAAGGATTAGCAATGCTTGGCCCCCTAGCTCATTTATTTTTCATGGCTCCGCCACTGTGCGCATCAGCGCACGTGTTCTCCCCCTCTCTCTAAATATCGATCTCGCACTTGTGCATTCCTTCATAGTCTCCCTCCACTCGGCCCCTCACACCATCTTCTAGCCCCCCACCAGATTTTGCCACATGTACAATCTAGCAGACTCCATGGTTGAACTTAAGCATAATGCACAAACCTCAAAACAACAATGGTTCTCTTTTGTTCTAGAATCTTCCGTATCATAACTGCCCAAACTTTTTTCTAGTTGAATTGCCATTATTTGTTTTTACTTTATGCTTTACAATGCACAATTCCATGAATCATAAAATAGATTAAGAGCTTCTTTGATTCAGAGGACTCTCAAAGGAATTTTGGAGGATTCTAATCATTAGGAATTTTTCCTATCTTGGTTGTTTGATTCGTAGGATTGTAAACCATAGGAATTTTTTCATATGATTCATTTGCACTAGATTTCATAGGAAACATCCCATCCACTCAAACCTCTTTGAAAGAATTTTGCGTTTTTTCTATGCACAATCAAACACTCGTACAATCCTGTAGGATTCAAGACGACATTCCACTATAATCCCATGTTTTTCCTATTCCCGCATTCTTAGCTTTTTTATAAAAACTAATTGATTTTGAATGAGATGAACTATAAGAATTAAACAAAGGGCTACATCAGGCATATATGACTCAGAGCTTACATGCTATAGTGTGGTATTTATTCATAATTTGGTTGCAAAATCTGATGCGTGCAATGCACGTGTACCTTACTAGTACTTCGAGTATGTGCAAAACACATAAATTAGAATATCAATGGCACGCTACACAGGGTCTCTCTTACAGTTCATGAAGCCATGTGGCACATGTGTAGGCGTTGTCGCGACCTCCTTGCGTGGATTGATCATAGTGACGCGCTGCTGGTTCCAAAAGAATGTACTCGTCCTCCCTGAGCCATACTGGCGGTACATGCACGAAGCGAAGATGTGCACGCACGCCATGCACGCACTCATTCCTCGCACGCACACGCGGGTACACGGGCAGATGCAATTTTGTACCAAGATCCACCCCATGTGATAATTTGACGCGTGTAAAGTTGTTCACTTCATTAATGGTCAATTAATACAGCGCATGCAAATTGAGTGGACGTGAGGGCGGAAGAAAGACATTATTACTCCACTGCGCGCATGCGAGTAGTTAAATCGTGGGTTGCTAGTAGAACTTCCATTGGTCTCCTTCGTATTTTGTGCCAATATTTACGCATTTGAGCAGTGTAGTACTTGAAATTTATGTTCCGCTAAACTCACCGGGAGCCGTTTCGGGCCTCGAAACCAAAACCATCAATTAATCTTTACCTTGTTCCCATCACATTCGAAAGCCTGCTCACACCTACTAGTAGTACGTACCAAACCTGAATGTGTTCCCACTATGCAGGTATTAGTACTAGTGCTAGTACTTAGGTTATAAAAAGGGGAACTACCTAACCGAAAATCACTCTACCTTTCCTCCTCATAAGTGCTTCTTCTTCGTCCGTCGTTGCCATGGCTGGTGAGCAGAGCTCTAGGTCGAGAACTACTCATAACAAGGGAGCGGCAACCAAGGCTGCGGGAAAAAAAAGAGGGCTCGCCGCCACGCAGAGACCTCGAAAGGTCTCTCACGAGCAATCGATGGCTCCTAGGAGCGCCCTAGCCACAGAGGCGAACATGCCGATCCGACGAAGCTGGAGTCGTTATCCCTCGACGGCATGCCCGATCAGCTCAATAAGCAGAAGGAGTTCATCCAAGGCTTGATGGAGTTGCTGAAGGAGAGCCTCGACGACATGCCCGCTGAGCTCAATCAGCAGGGGGAGTTGACCGCCAGCTTGGTGATGCTGCTGAAGAAGAGCATTGCCTCGGAGAAGAAGGTGACCGGTGAAATCCTGCGACTTCGAGAGGACAATGTGAAGCTCTGCCACGAGATCGACCTATTGAAGGAGAAGAACGCCGGCTGGAAGAAGCTGCATGAGAATAGTAGTTCCTCGATGAAGATGCTGCAGGCCCTCGCCATGGAACAGAAGGAAGAGTTGGCGAACCTCCGCATCGAGCACCCGGCTGCTGTCAAGGTACGTAATATGGCCATGGAACAGATGAATGCCGCGTCATGGACACAATGATGAAGATGGTGGAGGAGACACGCAAGGAGATGGAGGTCGTGGAGGCGATGAAGAAGCAGTTACGAATCCGCGGCGAATTAGATCATTTGGGGTGATAATCTTCCTTCTTCTTTTGCTCCTGTGTTTCATCTTTTGCTTCAAGTGTTTCACCGCACGTGGCACGTTCTCTGCGAGGCATGAATAGAACAATGTTTTTAGGGAATGAATAGAACAATGCTAACAATGAGATGACTAGCAAATTAGATCATTTTTATCGCCATATGGCACTGGGCTACCGTGTTTCGTGCTCCTCTGTCGCAGTACTACCCCAGTGGAAAACTTGAGTATACCGCACGGTTCTTTGCTCCTCCTCGATCAGGTCATCGGCGCATTTATATGAGCAGTCAAATCACAAGGCCCCGCCTTCCAGCAGTAATGAGCCGTCAAATCACAAAGGCCCTTGCCTCTCGTGAAACCGACCAAGCTAGACTGCCCCGCTCTCTAGCCTTTTAAAAAATGTATACTTTTGTACAGCAGTAGTATCGATGGATTGCGCCATGGAGCAAAACTTGAAATTAAAAAAAAGGTGGTACATATAGAGAGCGCTCATCGCCAAATTATGCATATAGTACTATTAAAAAGGCTAGTCACAATAATGGTGTCCAGCACAACCCACCCCTCAAATAAAACTAAGAGGGTGCTTGGATACGTTTTAGTCCCATGACTAAAAGTAGTGGGACTAAAACATGCTAGCCTCATCCATGCTTGGATCCAAATACTAAAAAGGCTAAAATCAAGTTAATGAGCATTTATTATCCTCCAAACCCTCCAATCTAGAACTCGCCTGTGTTAAAGGAGAGGAGTTAAATGAGTAGAGAGAGGACTAATCCACATTTTAGTAGGGGTACCCCTGACTAAAAAAATTAGTCTCAAGACTAGTTTTAGCCCCTCTTTAGTCAGGGGTGCTTGGAACTTTAGCCTCTTAAAGAGACTATTTTTAGTCAGACTAAAATAAGTCCCTTGGATCCAAGCATCCTCTAAGCATCCTGGAATTCTTTGACAAAACTAAGCACCCTGAAATTCTTTGACAACTAAATTGCTGGCTATATGATGTTGGCCATATATATTGTACGTATATAATGTGAAGAAATGATTGGTAGTACTATACCAACTAAAAGATGAAATGTAAGAAATACTAGTATGTGCGTACTGAAGAGTTAAAGTAACGAGAAGAAACATAACATAGTTCTATTGGGGGCTCAGCACAACACACCCCTCAAATTAAATTAAGCACACTTGAAATTAAACTTTGCAACTATTCCGGTAGACACTCCATTAGAACCACCATGAGCAACGACACTGCCACCTTACTCGGAGTCCTCGTCCACGTCCTCGACTTCGTCCTTGTCCCTCTTCCTCTTGGCCGATACTTCTTTGCTTGAACCGCAGACTTGGTTGTTGCTCTTCATCCAACCCTTGTAGATGTTGAAGCAAAGGTAGCCATCCATTGCAGCGTAGTGGATGTGGTCTATATCTAGTACATTCCACTACCATGCATGACGATGAAACGTGTAATGAGGTTTCTCTAGTTTACCGTACGAAGGATGAACCATAGCTCCTGCCAGGGTCAGCATTGAAGGCTGACGAGAGGACACCAGCCGATTCTTCTGGAGGTCGAAAGTGTTGCCTACAACGAGGCCTATCCGACGCAGGACCTCTTTGTCGTTACCAAAGTCTACAGTAACGAATTTCACTGTTTTGTCCTTGAGGAATTTCTTAAAATCCTGGCACTCAACGTTGGCATGGCATATGTGGTAGACCAAGCAAACGTTATGTACGCAAACCTGGATCACGACGGGCTTCTTCCTCTCTTTGTCCTTTAGATCCTTCTCTCGTCCCAGGATTGTGGTGTACTCAACATCTAGCCCAACGACCCACTCATCACCTGAGTTTTCGAACATGCGTCTGAAGTGAGAAAGGCATCCTTTCATCGTCGCGGAAGAACGGGTGTAGATGACATCGAACTCATCGCCGGTGATGGTTCTAACCTTGTACTCATCGCCGATCGTGGAGATTTGGGACGCCATGGATTTGGGAGGAGGGTTAGGATTAGTGGAACTGCCATAATGTGAATGGACGGGACGACTAGGAGCGAACCGCCATAGTATTGAAGGACGTGTGGGGACGAGTAGGAGCGAACTGCCAGCGTGCGAATGGCAAGGTAGTGGATTTCCATTCTCCCATGATACGGGCTTCCAAGAGCCCTTGGACTAAGATCGAACGGTTGCATGGCGTGATTCTAGACCTATGGGTGAATATCCTATCTTGGAGGGTTATTCTGCAAATTTTCAGCAACTTAGCATGCGACCGTTTGATCTCAGATCCAAGGGCTGCCAGCAGCCCGTATCATGGTCGCGCCTACCATGACCGCCGCGTCGCTCGCGCGGTCGCGCCCTTGGAGATTTAACACGGTGCGTTAGGCTATCTGATGTTGGCATGTCATACATAGTCATCACTTAGTCACTCATACTACAACAAGGTTGGCTATAAGTGTATTTTTTTACTCCTCTCTATCTCTTTCTTCGTACTCAAGGAAGAAACGGTGCTAAGCGCGTGTATTTATTACATTTCCCAAGGAGTGACCTCTTCCAATGAAATTGTGTTGCTAAGTTTGCTTCATTTAATTAGCTATAGACTCAAAATTGTCTTTTCACCTAGGTACACGTGCTTAGCACCGTTTCTTCCTTGGGTCACCAAACTAGTATCTCTCTTCTTGATTAACTTGCCACATCAGACTTTATGCCTATGTGGCAAGCTTAAGCACCTGTAGGAGCAAGTAAAAGTAAGTACAATAGTGAGCTTTACATGGCATTTTTGCATATGTGGAGGAAAGAGAGGCAAGGAAAAAGTGGAGAAGTGGGCTCTCATGCAAGAGCCAGCCTCTACTACATGGTGGAGCATTGGGAGAGGCACCTGTATGGAGGTGGTCAGGAATCTGGGAGACTCACGCCGGTCGTAGCGCCGCAGTTAAAATGATAATGACAAGTCAAATCACGGGCCCCCACCTGTCCAGCAGTAACTCGCTGCCAAATCACACAGCCCTACGTTTGCAGCAGCCTACTCTCTCGTCTTCTCGCATCTCTGTCGAACCGACTAGGCGGAACTGCCCCGTCGCCTACCACACAGGAAAAGCCCCGCCCTCGACTTTTAAATAGTATACAGTATGCTAATTTTGTATCCATGGATTGCGCCCGCGCCATGGAGCAAAGCGTCTAGAAAATGGAGGAGAGACGGTGGTCTTGCAATAGAGAAGAGGGAGAGGCGAGACGGTGGTTTTGGAATGGAGATGATGGAGAGGAGAGGAGGTGGTTTTGCAATGGAGAAGAGGGACAGGAGCGTGTGGCAGCGATTTTTGGACGAGAGGGCCGGCGCGCTCT
Source organism: Triticum dicoccoides (assembly GCF_002162155.2). Classification (NCBI taxonomy): domain Eukaryota; kingdom Viridiplantae; phylum Streptophyta; class Magnoliopsida; order Poales; family Poaceae; genus Triticum; species Triticum dicoccoides. Next base: position 497,239,383 of record NC_041390.1, on the reverse strand, counting down.
GACTGGATCAAGATCAAAATCAATTTACCCTTCAATTAAGAAAGAGACCCCACATTAACTAGTCTCCCTTTTATTCTGGGTCATAATTGACCATGATTTTCGCACATAAAATATATGTTATACGTTGTATACAAGGCCACTATCAAAATTACAATTTGCAACTATACAAGGCCACTAACATTAATCAAGGCAAAATTGATGGCGTTTGCCTCGTACTAGCACCCGAGGACATTAATATCCCTTGTGTGCATGCGGGAGTGAGAAGGTTAGCTTGCATTCCCAACATTAATCAACCAATGAGGAGTAAGAGGGTTGGCTTGTTGTGCTTGGGAGAGAAAAACCACATTAACTAACACGACAATCAAGGTGACAACCTAGCTTGCAACATTGACTTAAACATAGCATTGATTTTTACCTTGGTACCTGTAATATGAGTTTGTGGCCTTGTATACAAAAATGGAGGGAGTATAATATGAAAGTACATTCAGATACGAACCAAACGATACAATTTTTGGTGACATGCATTCACATTTTGCTTGTCAAATACAGTACATGGTCAAACTTTGACCCAAAATACGCGAAACAACAAAAAAATACTTCCAAGACCAGCGCCGCTCTTCCGCCCTTCTCCTCTTAAACCACCGCCGCTCCTCTCCTGTTCCAATCTAAATGCAGCGCCACTCCTCTCCTCTTCCATTTCAAAACCACCGCCCCTCCTCTCCTGTTCCAGTCCAAAACCAGCGTCGCTCCTCTCCCGTTCTAATCCAAAACCAGCGCTGCTCCTCTCCTCTTCCATTAAAAAACCACCGCCGGCGAGTGAAGGTGCTGTGGAGAAGTAGATCAATGAAGGAGTACAACCGATATGTGAGGATCGCAGACTGTGACCCTGTGAAGCTAGCTAGGCTGTTGGAGATACAGTCTTGGTTTGACAACAAGGACCAACTAGCAGCGACGGCGACATCCATGGCCAAATATCTGCAACAAAGCGAAAAGGCGGCGATACTCCTGGAGGGAGTCACGCCGGAGTACATACTGCTGCTCCTCTGGGCCATGGAGCAAATAGATTCACCGAATCCGATCGTGAGGGAGAGGTGGTGGGAGTATCGATCCCAGATGGAGCATCCACCAGAGATTGAAGGATCAACCATCTACAGGGTGCCGTTTGCGAGGGTGTCCTGCCAGAGCGAGCCGGTGGAGTCTTCGTTGATCAAACCCAACTGCAAGAGGAGAAAAGCAGTTGGCCCGACGACGCTTCCCCGCCATCGTTTCCCTCGTCATTCACATCGTCTCACGGGGCGGCTGACTGCCGCCGAGGAATAGGAGGGGGCTGCCCCCCAGCCCAATAGTCGGGCAGGTTGTGAATTGTCAGGAGGAGCTTAGGGTTGTCAGTATTTGCAGGTTGTGAATTGTGTTTTGTGTTGTGTATTTTGTCAGTACTTTCAGATATGAATGTCTTTTGAATTTCAGATTTGCAGTATTGAGCATATAAAGTATTTTCTGAATTCTAGAGATCTATTTTTAGCACTTAAGAAAATGTAGTTTCATAGGAGTATAAAAGTGCAGACAATGTGATTCTCAGAGAAGAAACTGCAAGTTTCAGTTTCAGATAAAAAACCGCAAGTTCAGTTTCAGATAAGAAACTGCAACTTTCAGAGGTAGAGCATTTATATTAACACGGCCTTTTCAAACAGGGTTAACATCATGTTGGAAGTTTTATTCATGGTCGAAAATGGAACTACCAGCCAGTTAACATCATGCTAATCAACATTCATGCATAGCACATCTTCATATGATGCACAGTCCAAATGCCCACACAATGTCGAGTGTGCGAAACACAGAGAAAATGAGGGACGAAGTTTTGGCAAGTGTTGGACGTGGTTTTGGGCTGCCCCGTCTAGGCTTTCATTTTTAACATGCGCAGCCCACTACCTCGGATGGGAGGTCCATAGGCCTGTTTGTATTTTCTTAGGGCCGTCATGTATCGACCGGCCTATGGACCTCCCATCCGAGGTTTTATTTTTGGCAGCCCAATTTATGTATTTTTTTGAAGAAAACACAGAGGTCTGTTCTATTTTTTTACTCCCTCCTTTTCGGTTTATAGGGTTTATCTCAAAATTTTAGTTTTTCCATTTTATAAGGCTCAATTTGGTTGTTTTCCATCACATGTTCAGATTCCAAGGTGCATTAAATCATTGCATGCAAGTATTAAGAGAAAATTGACCAATGCATGTACTTTATGCATGCATGCATTGCAATTTATGCATTGATAAACATAATTTTTTGAGGAAAACAAGTGCATTAATTAGGTGCTTTTGCAAACTACAAAAAGTATTCCACCATTCATCATCTACCTTGGTTGGTGAGATTTTTGAATTGAGACCTATAAACCGAAAAGGAGGGAGTATATAAGAATAGGAACGCCAGGTCCAACTTATGTTTCCCTTCTAACTATATTACATATATTTAAATTATTTTATATGTTGACTGTTTAGTTCACATACTCCCTCCTTTTCGGTTTATAGGGCTTATCTCAAATTTTAGTTTTTCCATTTTATAAGGCTCAATTTGGTTGTTTTCCATGACATGTTCAGATTCCAAGGTGCATTAAATCATTGCATGCAAGTATTAAGAGAAAATTGACCAATGCATGTACTTTATGCATGCATGCATTGCAATTTATGCATTGATAAACATAATTTTTTGAGGAAAACAAGTGCATTAATTAGGTGCTTTTGCAAACTACAAAAAGTATTCTACCATTCATCATCTACCTTGGTTGGTGAGATTTTTGAATTGAGCCCTATAAACCGAAAAGGAGGGAGTAATTGGCAAATAGATCTCGCCGCCACCCCCCGCCTCCTGACTCCAGGCGCGCCTGCCCCCCTCAGCAAGTCCGCTCGCGCGCCCCATGGAGTCGCCGGCCATATCCATGGGGGAATGGCTAGAAGACAGGAAGATGTACAGGATGCATCTCCCACATGTCTACAAAGCCTTCCTGCGGATGCTCCAGCCGCTCGACTCCGTCGCGTCGGTGGTGCTGCGGGAGACTCGAGGGAGGAGATGGAGGGAGCGAGCGATGCGAATCCGCGACAACGCTCTCTCCTGGACCCAGTGCACGCACGAATGGAGGGAAGCAGAGGAGGAAGCTGCGAGGGAGCAAGCCGAGGAGGGACCGAATCCATTCTCTCACTCGCGCAGGTATGCTCGGATGTGCAAGGATCATGTGGATTGGGAGCTGCTGAATCTAGCCCCGTGGATCTACTTCAAAGGAGATTTCTTGGAGAAGCACAGGATGCCCCACCCCAGTGAGCCGCCGATTGCGTTCGTTCGATGGGCGAAAGGAGAAGTGAATTCAGGAGATCCACGCTGTGCTGCGAGATGGGAATGCTTGACTGGACTCCTGCCCACCAGCACGCCACCGGAGCCGGAGCAGGTGGATCCCCTACCTTATCTCTCCCCCAAACCTACAGAATATTGAAATTAGGCTTGCAATCTACTTCAATTGAGCTGTCTGGTGGTTATTTCTGCTTCCTGAGAGACAACATCTGGCTGGAGGATGAGAAGGAACCAGGAACTCTGATGAATTTCCCCTATCACAATGGGGGGGCGTCGGTTGGGCAGTGGTATGGCCCACCTCCGCCCCAAATGGGGGCACAATCTGGGCAGGCTCCTGTAATTGCCCAAGATCAATCTGTTGGTGGTTCTGACTCTCAGGTCAGTGGGAAATCTCAAGGCAAGAATCAGCAAAAGAAGAGATAGGACATCCAGAAATCTGCTCCTGCCCCTGCTTCGGGCCTTATGGCATACTCTGAGGTGATCTGCTACAACTGTGGGGAACCAGGGCATCATTTGGATAAATGTGTCAAGCCCAAGAGTTGTTTTATCTGCAAAATGGTTACCCATAAAGTTGAGAATTGCCCTGTCAGAAGGAAAACCCACAGTTCTGCTAGATATGTTGGAAGTGCTGCTCCAGAATTATGTCCACTATTGACAGAATTTTCCGTGACGCAGAATTAGATAGTTTCTTTCCCCTTTCTAGTTGTAGAGCTCTGCCCAGATGTGGTAGTGACCACACTCCTTTGCTTTGGGACTCTGGTCTTAACCAAACTCCAAAGAGCAATAGTTTTAAATTTGAAAAGTGGTGGTTGCTTAGAGAAGATTTTACTGAGCTAGTCAGGAAAATCTGGAATGAGCCTACTGGGAGCAGCTACGCCCTTGAAAATTGGTAGATCAAAATCAGGAGATTTAGAAGAACTACCAAAGGGTGGAACTCCAATGAGGAAGCTAATCTTAGAAGATACAAAAGGCTTCTCCTCCTTGAGTTTGATTCTCTAGATATTAAGGCAGAAACCACTGACCTCTCTGAGACTGAGACTAATAGATTAAACTTTGTCCATGGAGAGCTCAAGAAAATTTGGCTTCAAGAAGAAATCAAAGCCAAACAAAGGTCTAGAGATAGGAACATTAAGGAGGGTGATAGAAATACTGCTTACTTCCATGCAGTAGCTAACCAGAGGAGGAGGAAAACCCTCATTCACTCCCTTGATGGCCCTAATGGCCCTGTTACTGAGGTAGATGAGATGCTGCAAGTGGCTAGTGACTTCTACAAAGACCTGTTTAAGAAAGAAAACCCTTCTGGGTTCTCTCTACAAAACATTTTTTCTCTGCTTCTGAAAAAGTCTCTCCTGCTGAAAATGAGCTGCTAGAAGCCCCTTTTTCAGAGACAGAGGTGAAGAAAGCCATTTTTAGCTCTTATCTTGATGGGGATCCTGGTCCTGATGGGATTCTGGGGGATTCCTGGATTAGGGGGTGTCCGGATAGCCGGACTATACCTTCGGCCGGACTCCTGGACTATGAAGATACAAGATTGAAGACTTCGTCCCGTGTTCGGAAGGGACTTTCCTTGGCGTGGAAGGCAAGCTTGGCGATACGGATATGTGGATCTCCTACCATTGTAACCGACTCTGTGTAACCCTAGCCCTCTCCGATGTCTATATAAACCGGAGGGTTTTAGTCCATACGAACAACAATCATACCATAAGCTAGCTTCTAGGGTTTAGCCTCCTTGATCTCGTGGTAGATATACTCTTGTACTACCCATATCATCAATATTAATCAAGCAGGACGTAGGGTTTTACCTCCATCAAGAGGGCCCGAACCTGGGTAAAACATCGTGTCCCCTGCCTCATGTTACCATCCGCCTTAGACGCACAGTTCGGGACCCCCTACCCGAGATCCGCCGGTTTTGACACCGATATTGGTGCTTTCATTTAAACGACGTGCTCAACTTCGACTCCGAAGATATCGACGGTATGGATGACAATGTAGGAGATGAACATGAACCAACGCCTATAAGGCACTGGATAGCCACCTCATCTCATGATGTATACATGGTGGACACACCCAAAGGAAGCGACGACGAGGAACACAGGGATGCAACGAGGGATCGTTCACTCGAAAAGCAATCAAAGCGGCGACATAAGCGCCGCTCCAAGCCCCGCCTCGACAGAGACAGCAGCCATATAGACCCAGCCATAGAGTAGGACGAGCCGGCGGACGACGAACATGCCTTCGAACAACCGTCCGAACAGGGCAACTTGGATAAACAAACCGAACACCCCGTCCCCGGCGAAAACAATAGTCCAGACGACCTTACGCCGGATAGGCTCATGGAGCAGAAGAACCTCCACAAAAGGCTCATCGCTACTGCGCGTAGCCTGAAAAAGCAGAAGCAGAAGCTCAAAACTGCGGAAGATGCACTCAGCATCAGATGGAGCAAATTACGCAACACCGCAGACAAATATGGCGGTAGTCGCCGCACAAAAAGCTATCCAAAGCGAAAGCTACTGCCTGAATTTGATGAGGAGGCCTTAGAGCCCCCGCAGTCAAAAAATAGGAAAGCCACCCGGTCGGATAGACGACCGCATGGCCAGCATGGAGCGGCAAGCGGCGCCGCACACAAGCCGGCACACGATCCACCAAAGGATCCGCATCAAAAAGATGGCCCAGCCAGATATATCTACGGGCCAAGAAAGCAAGCTCTAGTAAGCAATGCAACACAACAAATATTCGAACATCACGGCACACCCAAATACAGGGGTGCCACACACCCCTTATGTTTCACCGATGAGGTGCTGGACCATGAATTTCCAGCGGGATTCAAGCCCGTAAACATAGAGGCGTACGACAGAACAACAGACCCTGGGGTCTGGATCGAGGATTATATCCTCCACATACACATGGCCAAAGGAGATGACATCCACGCCATAAAATACTTACCCCTCAAGCTTAAAGGGTTAGCCCGGCATTGGCTCAAAAGCCTTTCCGAAAACACCATTGGAAGTTGGGAAGAGCTTGAGGATGCTTTCCGGGCAAATTTTCAAGGGACCTATGTCCGCCCTCCGGATGCAGACGATCTCAATCACATAACTCAACAGCCCGCAGAGTCAGCCCAAAAATTCTGGAACAGATTTCTTACTAAAAAGAATCAGATAGTCGACTGTTCGGACGCCGAAGCCCTAGTAGCTCTTAAGCATAACGTTCAAGACTCATGGCTCTCCAGACACCTCGGCCAAGAAAAGCCAAGAACAATGGCCGCATTAACAAGCCTCATGACCCGCTTTTGCGCAGGAGAGGACAACTGGTTAGCAAGATGTAGCACCAGCAACCCAAGTACATCCAAAGTTAGGGATGGAAACGGAAAACCCCGACGCAGCAAGGACCAGCGCTAGAATAAGGGAAACAGCCCAAAGAGCATGGCGGGCAACGCCGGATTCAAAAGGTCACGGCAGAATCAGAGAAAGCCGCCCCTCAAGGATAACAGGGACGAGTTATCCAACTTAAACAAAATCTTGGACAAGATATGTCAAATACACAGTACTCCCGGGAAGCCTGCGAACCATACCCACGGAGATTGTTGGGTTTTCAAGCAATTCAGCAAACTCAACGCCGAACACAAGGGGCTCGACACACCAAGTGAGGACGACGACGAACCCCACAAGCAGAGCACCAGGAAACAAAAGGATTTCCCAGAAGAAGTCAAAACAGTAAACTTACTTCACGTGACGAACAGAATGGCGCCAACAGAGATATGCGCCATACGGCCTATCCCAAAGGAGTCTCGCCAATGGTTGTTAAAACCGATCACCTTCGACCATCAGGATTACTCTAGAAGTATCCGGAACGCAGGCTGGACTGCCTTGGTATTAGATCCAATAATCGGTGAACTCCACTTTACAAATGTCCTGATGGACGGCGGCAGTGGTCTAAACCTGTTATACCAGGACACAATCCGCAACATGGGGATAGACCCAACAAAAATTCGCCATAGCAAAACCTCCTTTCAAGGGGTAACGCCAGGCCTAGATGCCCGTTGTATGCATCTCTTACGCTTAAGATGCCCAGTCCACGAGGCATCATCTCATTAAAGGGAAAACATTGAGTGTTCCTCCCGCGCGGAAGACAGTGTGGCTGCCTTGACAGCCCCACAATAAAGCGGCTTCACCAGCCAAAGCACCTAAACAGGTCGTCAAGACCACAGACATGGCTAGACGAGTCCAGCATAAACATACAATTGATAAAGGTTTAATAGCCGTATACCCCTGTACTAGGGGCTCCGCGCATATAAAACAAGAGATAATAAAGCTCAAATTTACCCATTTTGATTTATACTTTGTTTATTTAGTATAACTCATGTTCGGCATGATCTTTCTTTAAGTAAGTTCCTCTCTTTTACAGATGAACACCATGCTACGCCTGTCTAGGATACGGCACAACGGAGACACAGGCGCAGACATGCAGCAGGGGCTCGTTCCAAGGGTTCTTTTCAGATTAAGACCCTGCGTAAACCTTTTTTACTGTCTCTTGTTGATACACATCCCCTGGTTTCTTGGTATAACCAAGGAGGAGGCTGGCGTTTTGGCATGTGGCCACGTCAGAGTTTTGCACGTACCTGGACACTAGGGGCTTATTACTAAGGGCGTTATCCCGCTCGCCCTCATAAAGACCGATTACCTTAGGGAGTGTTCGGCGTCGCGAGTTTGGCCTTATATGCATCAGCTCCAAATCATGTCTTTGGTCAAATGTTGGGTTTTCCCGGCTCCTGTGTTTTGCTACCTTACGTTCCGCTCTATCGGCTAAGGCGGCACCAGGAGAACTACTGCGATTGTGCCCCGGTTCGGCCAGGCGAGCACCTCAGTAGAGAAAGCCGAAAACTGACTGTCATGATATAGCGTGAGACTGGTCAACCACTCGATGACTTACCGGAATCTTTAGGATTCCTCCGCATTAACGAAGGGCCGCTTCCCGGCCAGGCACATACGCGCCCCGAGTTCGGGCGAGCGCAAGCGCCACCAGGGGCTATATAAGTAGCCTCACTGTCAAACTCCTATGGCTAAGTGAAAGTGATAAAGCATCATAGTCCGATTGCCTAGTTTGCTGCTATCACCTCCTTTGTAGGACCAAGACGTTGGATCAAGTGTGAAAATGCACCTTCTGCGAACACCCCCGCATTATGTGCGTTGGGGCTGAAGCCGATGACTGCCATATTTCAGATTATATATACATATATGTTAAACGGCCGCACAGGAGGTATTATAATACTTGCAGGCACAAGTATAAAAAGCTTCTACAATTTATCAAAATATTGTTTTACAATAATATATGCTATTCGAATATAGTATCCTTCGAGCACTGCGTCTCTATTAAACGAGCGCCTTGCAGAACTTCCTGAAAATAGTGCTCGGCAGGTACTCGGCTTCCATCCGAGTCTGGGGATGCAACAGCGGTGGCCTCCATTTCTGCCCAGTATGTCTTGACATGGGCAAGATCCATCCGCGCACCCTCTATGCACACTGACCTCTTCATCGCATTGATATGCGGCGCCGCACCAAGGAACTGCTGCACCAAGTTGAAATAACTTTTCGGCTCTGGCCTCTCTGGCCACAGATGACTCATGACATACTTCATGGCGAGTCCGGACAACCTATTTAGCTCGGCCCATTCGGCCAAATGATCGGCTAATGACAGCGGACGCTCCGGATTGTGGAACTGCGACCAAAAGAGCTTTTCCGCTTCGCGATCTTCTTGATCTCAGAAGTGTTCGGCCGCGTCTGCGGCACTCGTTGCCAAATCCAGATAGGTGTCCGCCATACTCCACATCAGGTCTAACGGAGCATGTTTAGGATCACAAAACTTCCTCTGCAGCATTATGGCCTTTCCAGCCGCGATCTCTCCGGCCTGACGCAGCTCCTCCTTCATAGCTCTCATCGCAGAGCGAGCATCCTTGGCATCGGCAACTGCCTTCTCCAGGCCCGTCTGTTCCACCCGATCTTCTTTTTCAAGAAGCTTGCAACGGTCAGCAGCGTTCTTCAGCTTCACGGCCATCTCGGCCATTTCCTTCTTGCTTTGTTAGTGAACGGCCTGTTCGGCTTTCAGCTCTTCAATTGCCTTTTCGGCAGCCGCATCACTTTTCCTGGCTTGCTTCTTGGCTCGGGCAAGTTCTACCCGAAGATTCTCCATGGCAGCAGCACCATCTGCATCAAGCGCACACATTGTAAGATACTGGCATAAAGCTCCTCTTACCAGGTGCCGCTGGAGGAATTACATACCTTGTGCCTCGTCAAGCCGCTTGTTGACAAGCGCGATGTCGGCATCTGCCACGTCAAGTTGCCACTTTAGCTCGGCAAATTCATCAGTCCGGCTTGCCACCGGACACTTCGCCACCTACGTATGAAGGCGGCATATTAGACCTGGGATTATGATCCTCTGCGCGCCATCACTTTTGACAATGCACAGAGTCTCAGGGGCTACTATCTACACAGGGCACATCTTATTTATGTGCAACTGTCCAAAAAGGGTACATTATTTCGCGTACCTCAAAGCCTGTCAGTAAACTCCTGACGAACTCGTGCAATCCACTCTCCGCGGATGAAATCCTCTCAATCACCATACCCATCAATGCACGGTGCTCCTCTGAGATAGATGCTCGCCCTAGCAGATCCTTCAGCTCCTCCGACCGCGCACCAGATGGTGCCGGACTCGTCCGATGGCCCTTTTCGAAGGCCGGACGCGTAGGGCTTTGGGGGGCCATATGACTACCTTCCGGCCCTGCCAGATTCGTAGAAACCCTCCGCGACGATACTTCAGGATCGCCTGCCTCGCAAGGCGGTACGGCAGGGGGAGGCGTTCCGCTCTCCATCATTTCCTGAAGAAGATCCCCCGAAGACGAGCTCTGCTGAGAAGGGCTAAGGTCCGAGCTACAAGGTAAATTTTCGATTACTCTTCTCAGATATAACGCTGGATTTCTCTCATTTCTTAAAAAGAAAAACTCCTCTCTACTTACGGCTCGGTGGAGGGCTGATCCCCTTGAGGACATAATTCGGCCGAAGTATCCCCCGGCGCAGGACCCTTTGACGAAGATTTCTTCCCCCGCTTTGAGGCCATGGTCTCCGGGTCGTTAGAGGCGGTCCTCTTCTTCCCCTGAGGAGAGGAATTTTCGATTCCTCCCTTCCGGACAACCTTCTTCGAGGAGGCTGTAGCTTCCTTGTCCCCTCCCTCGCTTTCCTCCAAAGGCACAACCTCCAACATCCTGACTAGCACGGGATCCGGCATGGTCTCAGGGAGGGGGGGCGGACACCTGATTAGCTTTGCTTTCGCTATCCACTCCTGTTTAAAGGACAACTCTTTTAGGGGAAATTTTATGATAAATATACAGATAGCGAGTCCGGGCACAAGGCTACTTACTTGAGTATCCGGACGATTGCAGCTCAGACCTGCGTCCTCCGTTGAATCCGGACACACTACTTGTGGTCCGAAGAACAATTTGTACATCTCCACGGGCGTCATGCCAAGAAAATGTTGGAGAACTCGTGGTCCCTCCGGGTTGAACTCCCACAGGCGGAGGGGGCGACGTTTGCAGGGAAGAACTCGGCGAATTAACATAACCTGCGTCACCATGACCAGACTGATGTCTCTTTCTAGGAAATCTCGGATGCGGCCCTGCAACAGGGGCACGTCCTTTGTCGACCCCCAGTCCAGCCCCTTATTGACCCATGACGCCAGTCGTGGCGGGGGACCCGAGCGGAAAGCAGGCAGCGCCACCCACTTGGTGCTCCTGGGAGCTGTGATATAAAACCACTCTCGTTGCCATAAGCTGGAATCCCCTTGAAAAGATCCCTCGGGCCATGGAGCACCAGCATTCTTGCTTATAAAAGCACCTCCGCACTCCGCGTGCCGTCCCTCGATCATCTTCGGCTCTACTTTGAAGGTCTTGAGCCATAGTCCGAAGGGAGGAGTAATACGGAGGAAGGCTCTACACACGACGATGAATGAGGAAATATGGAGGATGGACTCTGGAGCTAAGTCGTGAAATTCCAGCCCATAATAAAACATGAGCCCCCTCACGAAGGGATCCGTCGGGAAGCCTAGCCCCCGAAGGAAGTGAGACATGAACACCACACTCTCACCAGGCTTGGGAGTGGGAATGACCTGCCCTTGAGCAGGCAGCCTATGCGAGAGTTCGCCGGTCAAGAATCTGGCCTCTCTCAACTTTAGCACGTCCTCCTCCGTGACGGAGGAGGGCATCCATCGGCCTCGAAGGTCGGAAGCAGACATTGTCGAAGGTCCGAAGCACCTGAAATCTGGAGCCTTGTGTGTTGGAACTCGAGGCGAAGGGCGAACTCGTTTGAGATTGAAAGAAAGGAGTAAGGCCTTGGTCTCTTTATAAGAGGTTGAATACCAAGGGCCCTCGCCGTGACCGTTTGGGACTCACCTTTGATCGAGAAAACATACCAGCGGGTACGGTTGGGTTACCCACGCCCGTATTGATGAGAATCCCGAAATAAGGGGACACGATCTCTGCTTTGATAAGGCGTGCCAAGGAAACCACCTCGCTAAACGCGCTGAGGTGGGACAGTAAAACGATTCGAATAAAGACTTGGCCGTGGTGTGATGTCACGCTACGGAATACGTCAGCATATTAGATTTGTGTAAATATTATTCTCTCTATGGCAATATGTGGAAACTTATTTTGCAGAGCCGGACACTACCTTTATGTTCAAAATCTTCTATGAAGTACTTGGAGGAGGAACCCGCCTTGCAATGCCAAAGACAATCTGCGCGCCAGACTCGTCGTCATTGAAGCCTGGTTCAGGGGCTACTGAGGGAGTCCTGGATTAGGGGGTGTCCGGATAGACGGACTGTACCTTCGGCCGGACTCCTGGACTATGAAGATAAAAGATTGAAGACTTCGTCCCGTGTCCGAAAGGGACTTTCCTTGGCGTGGAAGGCAAGCTTGGCGATACGGATAGGTAGAACTCCTACCATTGTAACCGACTCTGTGTAACCCTAGCCCTCTCCGGTGTCTATATAAACCGGAGGGTTTTAGTCCATACGAACAACAATCATACCATAGGCTAGCTTCTAGGGTTTAGCCTCCTTGATCTCGTGGTAGATCTACTCTTGTACTACCCATATCATCAATATTAATCAAGCAGGACGTAGGGTTTTACCTCCATCAAGAGGGCCCGAACCTGGGTAAAACATCGTGTCCCCTGCCTCATGTTACCATCCGCCTTAGACACACAGTTCGGGACCCCCTACCCGAGATCCGCCGGTTTTGACACCGACAGATTCCCTTCTTATTTTACCAGCATTTTTGGGACTTGGTGAAAAATGGTCGCTTAGATATTTTCCAAGCCTTTCATAGAGGAGAGTTGGATCCAACAACTTACTCATGGGGGGTCTGTTGGGGTCAAGTTAAATAACTGTGAAAGTGATTTTTTTCCTTGCTGGTAAAGGCCTTAGGCAAGGTGACCCATCTCCCCGCTTTTGTTTAATTTAGTAGTGGACGTTCTTACTAAAATGCTGAGCAAAGCTGCTGATCATAGTCTGATTGCAGGGCTCTGTCCTGAGGTCTGCCCTGGTGGCATCATCTGCCTTCAATATGCATATGATACCATCCTTTTCTTAGACAATGACTCCACACATGCTAGCAATCTGAAAACTGTTCTAACCTGGTTTGAGCAAGTCTCAGGCATGAGAATCAACTACTCTAAAAGTGAACTCATCCCTATCAACATGGATGATCAGGAGTTAGCTGACTTCCTCTCTATTCTAGTCTGTAATAAAGGTAACTTCCCCATTAAGTACCTAGGTATCCCTCTCCACTATGATAAACTGAGGAGAGAAGATATCCAACCCTTCTGGATAATATCATTAAAAGGATTGCTGGGTGGAGGGGTAAACTTCTCTCTTACAGAGGTAGATTGATCCTCATACAAGCTTGTTTGGCTAGCATTCCAGTGTATCTCCTCTCCTTCTTCAAGTTCCCTAAATGGGTAGTGAACCTCATCAATTCTCAGATGTATCATTGCTTGTGGAATGATTTTGAGGGAAATAGGAAGCTACACCTTGCTAATTGGGCCCTAGTCTCTATGAAAAAATATTTTGGAGGCCTAGGCATACCTAACCTCCAAGAAATTAACATCTGTCTTCTAGGGTCTTGGATTAAAAGATTCTATGAGGAAGACCTGTAACCCTGGAAGCTTCTTATTGCCCATAAATACCTAGGAAATAAACCTAATATTTTTGTCCCTTCCTCCAACCCTAAGACCTCTAGATTCTGTAAAGGATTAAAATCTATTATGCATGTTGTGAAATTTGGCTACAGATGGAACATAGGGGATGGGAGCAGAACCAGGTTCTGGGAAGATACTTGGTTTGGCACATCCCCCCTAGCAGTCCAATTTTGGCCTATTTACTCTGTCCGCAATGAGCTTAACAAAAGTGTCAATGAAGTTTGGGACGGTCAATGCCTAAAACACTCTTTTAGAAGGATCTTTAGTGATAGTCTCATGGAACAATGGTTCCAGTTGGAGGAAATTGCCAAAAGCATTACCTTTACTGCCGAGTCGGATGCCCTGATTTGGCAGCTGGACAATAAGGGGATGTATTCCTCCAGCTCCCTCTATCATGTTATCAACTTTAGAGGGGTTCAACCCGTGTTTATCCCTGCTGTCTGGAAATTGAGAGTTCCCCCTAAAATTCATGTATTTCTCTGGCTTCTCTCCAAAAACAAATTGATGACTAGGGATAACCTTAGGAAGAGACACATCATCAAACCCCTTGATTGTGTTTACTGCTTGGAACAAGAGTCTTGTTCTCACCTATTTTTTGAATGTATAGTTCCTAAACATCTCTGGGCCCACATTGAGGAATATTTCTCTAGTCAGATTGGCTCATCCTTCGAATCTGTCGCCAGATTCTGGATTGCTACCAAAAAGTGCTCAGTTTTAAACATTGTTAGCTCAGCTGTCCTTTGGTGCCTATGGAAATATAGAAATGCTATGATTTTCAGTAACACCTCTTGGATTTCCATTCCACAGGTCTTGAGGTTGATCAGGAACATGGTGAGGAACTGGGCGATTCTCTCCTCCGGATCGGACAAGGACAAGTTGACGAGCTTCATGGAAACCCTAACAAGATCCCTCCAGAAACCGTTGGCGATCACTTGTGGCTGAACAAGGCTCGACCTGCTCTGGGGCTGGACCCATGGGCTCGTCTCAAGATCTCTGATGAAGATGATGGGCACCTGGCGCCGAAAAGAGGGACATCCACCATGCTACGCCTTCCAGCCCGGTGTCTCTGCTTGCTTACTAGTCGCCGCAGGCTGACACGGCCCCTCGGCTGAAGACCATGAAGGCTTCACTGGACCCTCCTTGTGTCATTTGAGTGCTCTATCCGCTCTGCCTTTGGCACCGCTCGGGTGATTTATGTTATTCAGAGAACTTGTTCATCCACCCCCCCTAGTTTGTAGCTTTTCTACCTTTGCTTTCGAACTGCTCTTTGAGCTGTTGTATTAGAATATGTTGTGGTTTCGTTCTCAGCAATGGAACCGGGGAGATGCTCCCTGTTTTTCTAAAAAAATATATTTTATATGTTATTATATATTATTTTTATTGTCATCATATATTTAACAGATACTTACATATGTAAGAAAACAATATCCCACATCTTATTAACTTATAAAAATAATTTCTTAACAAATAAAATCCTGGATTGTTTTGGCACGAAAATCCTAGTGATTGTGTACAAAAGTTGGGTAAGATTTAAGGACGAATGTAATAATATCACTTATTATTTAAATATATTTATAAAAAAATGCTCAGCCCCTTTTTATTTTTTGATAACATTGTTGGCCCAACCCAACATTATAATTAGAATCAGCCCAGCAAAATCGTGTATTCCGAGAAAGTGCAAATGGCCTGTAATTTCTTAGGAAATAAAATAAACGGGCCGCATGGACGCTACATTATTTGTTCACCCAGCCCAGCTAATGGTTGTAATTAAAAAAAGATCAAATTGGCTGTAAATTCTACCGTGCAAAAAAAGACTGTAAATTCTGAAAAAAAATGGGTTGAATACGTGCCACATTTTTGGAGGCTGAAATGTGGGCCAATAGGTCGAAGCCAATGCAAGTCGTTGTCAATTTAGTCAACAAATGATTCTGACATGTTAGTCGTTGGATTTACATCCAACGACCGGCATCCATCTTCAATCTCTCGTCTTCTTCCTCCAGTGCCGCCGGGGCCACCTCCCGCCTCCTGCTGCTAGCAGCTCTGCTTAGAACGCTTCGCTATGAAGCGCTACTCCACCGTTGGCCAGGCCATCCCTCCACCCCTCCACACCTCCTGTTCTTCTCCACCGACTGCCGAACCACACTGCACTAGAACCAGTTAACCCTCATACACCTCTCTATTTGTGACTCTACTCCCGTGTCTTCCCATCTCCGGCTCGTTGCTGTCCGGGGCCTCGCCGTCGTCCACCACCTTGGATGCGCTCGGCGCGGCGTGGTCAACGTGGTCAATGAACGACACCATCGGAAGTAGACTGTGCATGGAGAGGCTGACAGCTGGGTCCAGGGCCGCACACAAGGAAATGCCTCCTTATTACGTGCAAAATACTGATTCCTCCACCTGACATCTGGGACCCACTGGAAGGGCCTCTGTATTTTGCGAAATAAAGTGCCCCCCGCTGACATGTCGGACCCACCAGCTATCTTCGCATGCAAGGAAGTGCCTCCTTATTACGCACAAAAAAATGAATATTCCCCCTGCCAGCTGGAACCCAGTATAGTGGGAGGCTGACTTGTGGTCCTACCAAGTTGACGGGGACGGAGGGCTTTGTCAACTTAGTCAATATGAACGATTCTAGCTCCTGTTACCACACGATGTTCATCCAACGGCCGTAGTGCTTCTTCAACCTCTGGTCTTCTTGCTCCAGCCTCCCAAACCAACGCCGGTCGTGCCGCGTGCTCCTGCCTCCCGTGGCCGGCTGTGATGTCGCAGAGGCCTCACCGCCCCTACTACTCCCACCACTGGCCAGGCCATCCCTCTACTCACCCACACCCCCTGTTATTCTGCGGCGATAGCAGCCTCACACTGCAGCCAAACCAATGAACCCTCATACTCCTCTTCGCGTGGGCATCCACTGTTGCGTCTTCCCAGGCTCCGAGTCGTCCCCTTCCTAGTCATCGCCGTTGTCCACCGCCCTGGTGCTCTCGGCGCGGTGTGGTCAACGCGGTCAACGACCGACTTCCATCGGAAGAGTACTGTACATGGAGAGGCTGACAGCTGGGTCCACAGCAGCCGCAAGGAAGTGCCTCCTTATTACGCGGAAAATAATTATTCCTCCACCTGACAGCGGGGACCCACCAGACGGGCCACCAGTATTTTGCGAAAAAAATTGTTTCCCCCTGACTGCTGGGACGCACAGGACGGGCCACCGTATTTTGCGAAAAAAACGGTCCCCCCGCTGTTAGCTCGGACCCACCGGAAGTGCCTCCTTATTACGCACAAAAAATGAATACTCCCCCGGCTAGCTGGGACCCACCTTGCTGGGAGGCTGACTTGTGGGCCTATTAAGTAGACGGGGACGAAGGGCTTTGTCAACTTAGTCAATATGAACGATTCTAGCTCCAGTGACCGTACAATGTCCATCCAACGGCCATAGTGCTTCTTCAACCTCTGGTCTTCTTGCTCCAGCCGCCCAAAGCAGCGCCGATCGTGCCGCATGCTCCTGCCTCCCGTGGCCGGCTGTGCTGCCGCAGAGGCCTCACCACCCCCTACTATTCCCACCGCTGGCCAGGCCCTGCGGCGATAGCAGCCTCACACCGCAGTCGAACCAGTGAACCCCCGTAGTCCTCTCCGCGCGGGCTTCCACTCCCGCGTCATCCCCTTCCTAGGCCTCACCGTCGTCCACCGCCGTGGTGCTCTCCGCACGGCGTGGTCAACGTGGTCAAGGAACGACTTCCATCGGAAGAGTACTATACGTGGAGAGGCTGACAACTGGGACCACGGCCACAACCCAGTTTTTTTTGTGATTTGCCAAGTAAGTCGCTTTGTGAGGCCTGTTGGGCTGCAAATCTTTCAGGATGAGGAGAGCTTTCTTTCGGCTGGCCGAGAAAATGGCCCATCAGTAATGAGAAATGGGTTGTACATTTTTAAAACACATCAAACCGGCAATTAGTTTCAAATATTTTTTTTCATTTCAAGATTTTAAATTACATTAATTTTTATGTGTGGAGAATTTGTTGGATTTTATATTGATATACATTTATTTTTAAAATCAGTTTGAATGTGAGTCGAAATTTCGGGATTAAAACAGTTCAGACCGCATCGAAATATGCAAAATTTCATATAATTTTTTAACCGTTGCCATAATATGGGTTGTAATGCTTAGAAAAAGAATATGGGCTCCAAAAAAACCTTAAGAATTAGCAAATGGGCTATAAATTATTAGAAATAATGGCAGATGGGATGTATGCTGTTTTCCACAGATTTGAGGCTTTCCTAAAAAAAGGTTGACGCACAAGAACTGACTGTTGGATGTCCATCCAATGGCCGTCGTGCTTCTTCAATCTCTACTCTTCCTGCTCCAGCCGCTCAAACAAGCGCCGGTGGGACTGCCTGCTCCCTCCTCCTCGCGGCCGGCTGTGCTACCGCGCAGGCCTCACCGCCCGACCGTACTCCCATCGCTGTCCTAGCCATCCCTCTACTCACCCACACCTGCTGTTATTCTCCGGTGATGGCATACGAACCAGTAAACTCTCGTACAGTCGTACTACCCTCCGCGTGGTAAACAACTGTCGAGTCTTCCCTGCCTCCGTGTCGTCCCCTTCCTAGGCCTCGCCGTCGCCCACCGCCCTGGTGCTCTCGGCGCGGCGTGGTCAACGTGGTCAAGGAACAACTTCCATCGGACGTGGACTGTATGTGGAGAGGCTGACAGTTGGGTCCACGGCCGCAGCAAGGAAGTGCCTCCTTATTACGCGGAAAATAATGATTCCTCCACCTGACAGCTGGGACCCACCGGACGGGCCACTGTATTTCGCGAAAAAAACGTTTCCCCTGACTGCTGGGACCCACTAGCTACATCTTCACACACAAGGAAGTGTGTCCGGGCAAAAAAAACGATTCGCCCCCTAACTGCTGGGACCCACCAGCTACATCTTCGCAGGCAAGGAAGTGCCTGACAGTCGGGACCCACCTGGTTGAAGCGTACGTAGCATTGTCATTCTGGTCGCGGATGTGTACGTACATACTGGTCGAAGTAGAGGCACTCACGTGTCGTAGTAGAGGCGCGCATGTAGCATTTACACGTACATACAGCGGCCAGGGTGCAAGAAAGAAAATACGGCCACGTATGTGTACATACGGGCGGGGTCTCGAACGCCTACTCGCGCATACGTAAGGCCAGGGCTCGTGTACATGGCTAGGTCGGAACGGAGAAATAGTGTCGTCGTCGTGTTCATGGGGAGGCAACAGAATGCGTCGTGTTCATGGGGAGGCAATGGAATGCGTCGTGTTCATGGGGAGGCAACGGAATGCGTCGTGTTCATCGGGAGGGCTTGGACGGAACAGGCGATGGAAACGAGGCCTGGCGTACCTCAGAACAGAGGAAACGGCCTTGTGTTCGACCGGCCACGTTCGAAACGTGATCCTGTTCATTGGGAGGGGTCTAGCGTACCGCAAAACAGAGAAAACGGACCTCCTATGGTCGAAACGGGGGTCCTGTTGATCGGGAGGGGTGTAGCGTACCGCAAAACGGACGAAACTAACTTGTGTTGGAGCGCTACGGTCGAAAAGGGGTCTTGTTCATCAGGAGGGGTGTGGCATACCGCAAAACGGGACTCCACGGGATACTGTTCATCTCCACCGTCGACCCCCTCCAGCCTCCACGAGCTACTATTCATCGACCGTCGACCTCCTCCAGCCTCCACCTACGACTGTTCATCCACGGACTCCTGTTCATCCAGCCTCCACCCCGCGCTACTCCACCGGCTACTGTTCAACCACCCCTCCACCGTCTACTGTTCATCCAGCCCTCCACACCACGGGGTCCTGTTCAACCACCCCTCCGCGGGCACCCCTCCACCGTCTACTGTTCATCCAG
>NC_041390.1:497201390-497219632 GCF_002162155.2 Triticum dicoccoides | reverse complement strand
CGGCTTCAGTTAGCAGCAGTAGCGAAGGAATCGCTCGATCGGGTTCAGTTAACAGCCATCGAACGATCGCTCGGGTTTAGTAACACGTAGCCTGCAGTGCAATCGGTCGGGTTCAGTTAGAGCCCAACGCCTCGCTCGGGTTCAGTTAGAGCCAATGCCTCGCACACATGCGCGTATGTGTACGAGAGAAACACGCATCGCTCGGCCCCCGACCTCCCACCGTAACCGGGAACTCCCCGAAATTTTCCTCCCCCTCATTTCTACCACGGTTTTTTCCATCATGGATAGCCCAAAGAATGTCATGCAGCTGCGTCTCCGGCCTGCCCAGGGCGAAAATCCCATTTTTTGTCATGATTTTTTTTCATAGAAGTAGGAGCCCACCACATCTATGATGATACCGGGTTTTGTCACAATTATCATCATAGAAGTGTCATATGTATGACAGAAAAAAATTCGTTCGGCCCAAAATGTCACGGATGTGCCTTTTTTTTGTAGTGTACTATATCACCAATGGGAATTGTTAGACATATTGAAGTCTTGTGTGGGAAAACTAAATATCCTGCTGATTTTCTTGTTCTTGGTTCCCCACAAGATAGCTTTTGTCCCATTATATTTGGTAGACCCTTCTTGAATACTGTTAATGCTACTATAGATTGCACAAGGGATGTTGTTACTATCGGCTTAGATAATACGACTCATGAATTTAATTTCTCTAAATTTAGTAAACAACACCGTGAAGAAGAATTTCCTAGTAAGGATGAAATTATTGGTCTCGCTTCTATTGCCGTACCTCCTAGTGATCCTTTAGAACAATATTTGCTAGACCATGAGAATGATATGTTTATGAATGAAAGAAGAGAAATAGATGAAGTATTCTTTAAATAGGAACCTATTCTGAAACACAATTTGCCTATTGAAATCCTAGGGGACCCCCCTCCACCTAAGGGTGATCCCGTGTTTGAGCTTAAACCGTTGCCTGATAATCTTAAATATGCTTATCTTGATGAAAATAAGATATATCTTGTTATTATTAGTGCTAACCTTTCAGAGCATAAAGAAGAAAGATTATTGAAAACTCTGAAGAAGCACCGTGCTGCTATTGGATATACTCTTGATGATCTTAAGGGCATTAGTCCCACTCTATGTCAACATAAAATAAATTTGGAAGTAGATGCCAAACCAGTTCGTGATCCTCAATGACGTCTGAATCCTAAAATGATAGAAGTGGTAAGAAAAGAAATACTAAAGCTTCTGGAGGCAGGTATAATTTATCCCGTTGCTGATAGTCAGTGGGTAAGTCCTGTTCATTGTGTCCCTAAGAAGGGAGGTATTACTGTTGTTCCAAATGATAAAGATGAATTGATTCCACAAAGAATTATTACAGGTTATAGGATGGTAATTGATTTCCGCAAATTAAATAAAGCTACTAAGAAAGATCATTACCCCTTACCTTTTATCGATCAAATGCTAGAAAGATTATGCAAACATACACATTACTGCTTTCTAGATGGTTATTCTGGTTTCTCTCAAATACCTGTGCCGGCTAAAGATCAATCAAAGACTACTTTTACATGCCCTTTTTGTGTTTTTTCTTATAGATGTATGCCTTTTGGTTTATGTAATGCACCTGCTACCTTTCAAAGATGCATGATGGCTATATTCTCTGACTTTTGTGAAAAGATTTGTGAGGTTTTCATGGACGATTTTTCCGTCTATGGTTCCTCTTTTGATGATTGCTTGAGCAATCTTGATCGAGTTTTGCAGAGATGTGAAGAAACTAATCTTGTCTTTAATTGGGAAAAGTGCCACTTTATGGTTAGTGAAGGTATTGTCTTGGGGCACAAAGTTTCTGAAAGAGGTATTGAAGTTGATAAAGCCAAGGTTGATGCTATTGAAAAGATGCCATGTCCCAAGGACATCAAAGGTATAAGAAGTTTCCTTGATCATGCCGGATTTTAAAGGAGGTTCATTAAGGACTTCTCAAAAATTTCTCGGCCCCTGACTAATTTATTACAAAAAGATATACCATTTGTCTTTGATGATGATTGTGTAGAAGCATTTGAAATACTTAAGAAAGCATTAGTCTCTGCACCTGTTGTTCAGCCACCTGATTGGAATTTACCCTTTGAAATTATTTGTGATGCTAGTGATTATGATGTAGGTGTTGTTCTAGGGAAAAGAGTTGATAAGAAATTAAATGTTATCCATTATGCTAGTAAGACTCTAGACAATGCTCAAAGAAATTATGCTACTACTGAAAAAGAACTCTTAGCAGTTGTATTTGCTTGCGATAAGTTCAGATCTTATATTGTTGATTCTAAAGTAACTATCCACACTGATCATGCTTCTATTAAATATCTTATGGAGAAGAAAGATGCTAAACCTAGACTTATTAGATGGGTTCTCTTGCTACAAGAATTTGATTTGCATATTGTTGATAGAAAAGGAGCTGAGAACTCCGTTGCAGACAACTTATCTAGGTTAGAGAATGTTCTTGATGACCCACTATCTATTGATGATAGCTTTCCTGATGAACAATTAAATGTCATAAGTACTTCCCGTAGTACTCCTTGGTATGTTGATTATGCTAACTACATTGTTGCTAAATTTATACCACCTAGCTTCACATACCAACAAAAGAAGAAGTTCTTCTATCATTTGAGACATTACTTCTGGGATGACCCACATCTTTATAAAGAAGGAGTAGATGGTGTTATTAGATGTTGTGTACCTGAGCATGAACAGGAATAGATCCTACGCAAGTGCCACTCCGAAACTTATGGAGGACACCACGCGGGAGATAGAACTGCACATAAGGTATTGCAATCCAGTTTTTATTAGCCTACTCTCTTCAAGGATGCCCGTAAGTTTGTCCTATCTTGTGATGAATGTCAAAGAATTGGTAATATTAGTAGATGTCAAGAAATGCCTATGAATTATTCACTTGTTATTGAACCATTTGATGTTTGGGGCTTTGATTATATGGGACCCTTTCCTGCCTCTAATGGATATACACATATTTTAGTTATTGATTACGTTACTAAGTGGGTAGAAGCTATTCCAACTAGTAGTCCTGATCATAACACTTCTATTAAAATGCTTAAAGAAGCTATCTTTCCAAGGTTTGGAGTTCCTAGATATTTAATGACTCATGGTGGTTCACATTTTATTCATGGTGCTTTCTGTAAAATGCTTCCTAAATATGACGTCAATCATAGAATTGCATCTCCATATCACCCACAGTCTAGTGGTCAAGTAGAATTGAGTAATAGAGAACTCAAATTAATTTTGCAAAAGACTATTAATAGGTCTAGAAAGAATTGGTCCAAGAAACTTGATGATGCATTATGGGCCTATAGAACTGCATATAAAAATCCTATGGGTATGTCTCCTTATAAAATGGTATATGGAAAAGCATGTCACTTACCTCTCGAACTAGAACACAAGGCTTATTGGGCTATTAAAGAACTTAATTATGATTTTAAACTTTCCAGTGAGAAGAGGTTATTTGATATTAGCTCACCTGATGAATGGAGAACCCAAGCTTATGAAAATGCTAAGTTGTTTAAAGAAAAATTTAAAAGATGGCATGACAAAAGGATACAAAAGCATGAGTTTAATGTAGGTGATTATGTATTGCTATACAACTCTCGTTTAAGATTTTTTGCAGGAAAACTTCTCTCTAAATGGGAAGGCCCCTATGTTATCGAGGAGGTCTATCGTTCCGGTGCCATAAAAATCAACAACTTCGAAGGCACAAATCCGAAGGTGGTAAACGGTCAAAGAATCAAACATTATATCTCAGGTAATCCCATAAATATTGAAACCGTAACCCCGGAGGAATACATAAGGGACACTTTCCAGAACGTTTCAGACTCCGGAAAGGAATAGGTATGTGGTACGGTAAGTAAACCGATTCCAAAACAATTTTTAAGGCAATATTTCTCCGTTTTGGAATATTTAGAAAAATAGAAAAATAAGTAGTAGTCCGGGAAGGACACGAGGGTGGAGGGCGCGCCCCCCTACCTCGTGAGCACCTCGTGTGCCTTACGGACTCCGTTTTCTTGCACAATGCGTATTTTGGTCGGTAAAAATTCACTATATATTCTCCCGAAGGTTTTGACTCCCATATCATGCAAATATTTTCTGTTCTTGTTTCGAGCTGTTTTTCTCACAGATCTAGATTATCATGACGTCTTCAAGTGCTTCCAAGGACAAGTTCTTCGAGAAGGTCATCAACCCCTACCTTGCGGAGGTGCTGCGACACCCTCAAACCATTAAGATGTGTGATGGGTTGCTGCACATCCGCGATGCTGAGGGACCAAAGGGAACCAGAAGCATGGAGGCGAGGCTCAAAGCAATGGAGCAACAAGTTTTCAAGTGCCAGGGGATGGTGGAGTGTGGAATCAACTCTAGCCACACGATGCTCGCGGAGTTCACTAACAACTACTAGCCGGATGCCAAGAACACCGAGGGGGCCATCTTCAAGCTACATGAGAAGATCGAGCACCTCCAAGCCCAAATCTATGACCTGCAAAACCAAAACTGTGAGTATGAATACAGATTCAAAAGGATGAGTTTGGCTGCAGATTCGAGGATTCCGGAGACTCGATCATCCTTCTATGATGTTGAACCTATGCCTTGGAAGATGGATGACAAGCCCACATCATCAACAACACCTCCACCTTCTCCACCAACCAAGGAGATATAATCACATGGGTATGGGCACTCCCCTTGGCAACTGCCAAGCTTGGGGGAGCTACCACGGTATCATATCACAATCACAACTCCTATCTTTACCGTTTTCCTTAGTTCGATCCTATTAGTAGTATTTTGATCTAGTAGAATAAAGTTTATGTCATGATCTAGTTTTGAGTTTTGCCTTATGATTTCTCTATGTAATCGAGTCCATGAGCTATATAATAAAGATTAGTGTTGAGTCAAGGGCTTGCTTATTTTTGCCATGATCCCAAATAAAAGAAAAGAAAAGAGAAAGAAATAAAAAGAAACAAAAGTTCATATTGATCTTATTGAGAGTAATGACTTCACATAGGAAGACTGTGATGATTTAAAAGTTGTTGGGAGTTGACAAACATAGTTTTGGTCATCGTTGCAATTAATAGGAAGTAATAAATAAAGATAGGTCTTCACATATAAATATATTATCATTGACATCTTTTATGATTGTGAGCACTCATTAAAATATGACATGCTAAAGAGTTGATATTGGACAAGGAAGACAACGTGATGAGTTATGTTTTCTTATATCTGAGATAAAGTATGTTGTCATGGATCCTCCAACATGTTGAGCTTGCCTTTCCCCCTCTTGCTAGCCAAATTCTCAGCAGCAAGTAGAAATACTACTTGTGCTTCCAAATACCCTTAAACCAGTTTTGCCATGAGAGTCCACCATATCTACCTATGGATTGAACAAGATCGTTCAAGTAAGTTGTCATCGGTGCAAAGCAATAAAAATTGCTCTAAATATGTATGATTAGTGCGGGAGAAATAAGCTTTATACGATCTTGTGATGTGGAAGTAATAAAAGCGACGAACTGCATAATAAAGGTTCAGATCACAAGGGGCAATATAAAGTGAGGTTCTTTCACATTAAGATTTCGTGCATCCAACCATAAAAGCGCATGGCAACCTCTGCTTCCCTCTGCGAAGGTCCTATCTTTTCTTATTATCTTCTACCTTATGCAAGAGTCATGGTGATCTTCACCTTTCCTTTTTACATTTTATCCTTTGGCAAGAATAGTGTGTTGGAAAGATCCTGATAGATATATCTAATTGGATTTAGGGAGGCATGAGTTATTATTGTTGACATTACCCTTGAGGTAAAAGGTTGTGTGGTGAAACTATGAGCCCCTATCTTTCTCTGTGTCCGACTAAAACTCCGTAACCACAAGTATTGCATGAGTGTTAGCAATTATGAAGGACTAGATGATAGTTGAGTATGTGGACTTGCTTTTTAGCTCTGACATAGACTCTTTCTGATGTTATGACAAATTGTAATTGTTGGAAATATGCCCTAGAGGCAATAATAAAAGTATTATTATTATATTTCCTTGTTCATGATAATTGTCTTTTATTCATGCTATAAATGTATTATCCGGAAATCGTAATACACGTGTGAATACATAGACCACAATATGTCCCTAGTGAGCCTCTAGTTGACTAGCTCGTTGTGATCAACAGATAGTCATGGTTTCCTGGCTATGGACATTGGATGTCGTTGATAACGGGATCACATCATTAGGAGAATGATGTGATGGACAAGACCCAATCCTAAGACTAGCACAAAAGATCGTGTAGTTCATTTGCTAGAGCTTTGCCAATGTCAAGTATCTCTTCCTTTGACCATGAGATCGTGTAACTCCTGGATACCGTAGTAGTGCTTTGGGTGTATCAAACGTCACAACGTAACTGGGTGACTATAAAGGTGCACTACAGGTATCTCCGAAAGTATCTATTGTTTTATACGGATCGAGACTGGGATTTGTCACTCCGTGTAAACGGAGAGGTATCTCTGGGCCCACTCGGTAGGACATCATCATATGCGCAATGTGACCAAGGAGTTGATCACGGGATGATGTGTTATGGAACGAGTAAAGTGACTTGCCGGTAACGAGATTGAACAAGGTATCGGTATACCGACGATCGAATCTCGGGCAAGTAAAATACCGCTAGACAAAGGGAATTGAATACGGGATTGATTAAGTCCTTGACATCGTGGTTCATCCGATGAGATCATCATGGAACATGTGGGAGCCAACATGGGTATCCAGATCCCGCTGTTGGTTATTGACCGGAGAACGTCTCGGTCATGTCTGCATGTCTCCCGAACCCGTAGGGTCTACACACTTAAGGTTCGATGACGCTAGGGTTATAAAGGAAGCTTGTATGTGGTTACCGAATGTTGTTAGGAGTCCCGGATGAGATCCCGGACGTCACGAGGAGTTCCGGAATGGTCCGGAGGTAAAGATTTATATATAGGAAGTCCTGTTTCGGCCATCGGGACAAGTTTCGGGGTCATCGGTATTGTACCGGGACCACCGGAAGGGTCCCGGGGGCCCACCGGGTGGGGCCACCTGCCCCGGGGGGCCACATGGGCTGAAGTGGGAAGGGATCCAGCCCAAAGTGGGCTGGGGCGCCACTTCCCTCATGGCCCATGCGCCTAGGGTCAAAGGGGAACCCTAAGGAAGAGTCCTAGGAGGGGAAGGCACCTCCTAGGTGCCTTGGGGGGGAGGGAATCCTCCCTTGGCCGCCGCCCCTTTCCCATCTAGGGCTGGCCGCACCCCTTGGGGGTGGGAAACCCTAAAGGGGGCGCAGCCCTCCCCTCCCCCTATATATATTGAGGCATGGGGCTGCCCATAACACATGATTTTGATCTCTCGTTGGTGCAGCCCTGCCCCTCTCCCTCCTCCTCTTCTCCCATGGTGCTTGGCGAAGCCCTGCGGGATTGCCACGCTCCTCCACCACCACCACGCCGTTGTGCTGCTGTTGGATGGAGTCTTCCTCAACCTCTCCCTCTCTCCTTGCTGGATCAAGGCGTGGGAGACGTCACCGGGCTGTACGTGTGTTGAACGCGGAGGTGCCGTCCGTTCGGCACTTGATCATCGGTGATCTGAATCACGACGAGTACGACTCCATCAACCCCGTTCACTTGAACGCTTCCGCTTAGCGATCTACAAGGGTATGTAGATGCAAACTCTACTCCTCCTTTCTACTCGTTGCTGGTCTCTCCATAGATAGATCTTGGTGATACGCGTAGGAAAATTTTGAATTTCTGCTACGTTCCCCTACAGTGGCATCATGAGCTAGGTCTATTGCGTAGATTCTTTGCACGAGTAGAACACAAAGTAGTTGTGGGCGTTGATGTTGTTCAATATGCTTACCGTTACTAGTCCAATCTTGTTTCGACGGTATTGTGGGATGAAGCGGCCCGGACCGACCTTACACGTACTCTTACGTGAGACAGGTTCCACCGATTGACATGCACTTGGTGCATAAGGTGGCTAGCGGGTGCCAGTCTCTCCCACTTTAGTCGGAACGGATTCGATGAAAAGGGTCCTTATGAAGGGTAAATAGCAATTGGCATATCACGTTGTGGTTTTGCGTAGGTAAGAAACGTTCTTGCTAGAAACCCATAGCAGCCACGTAAAAACATGCAAACAACAATTAGAGGACGTCTAACTTGTTTTTGCAGGGTATGCTTTGTGATGTGATATGGCCAACAAGAATGTGGTGAATAATATGTGATGTATGAGATTGATCATGTTCTTGTAATAGGATTCACGACTTGCATGTCGATGAGTATGACAACCGGCAGGAGCCATAGGAGTTGTCTTTATTTTTTGTATGACCTGCGTGTCATTGAAGAACGCCATGTAAACTACTTTACTTTATTGCTAAACGCGTTAGTCATAGAAGTAGAAGTAGTCGTTGGCGTGACAACTTCATGAAGACACGATGATGGAGATCATGATGATGGAGATCATGGTGTCATGCCGGTGACAAGATGATCATGGAGCCCCGAAGATGAAGATCAAAGGAGCTATATGATATTGGCCATATCATGTCACTACTCTATTTGATTGCATGTGATGTTTATCATGTTTATGCATCTTGTTTGCTTAGAACGACGGTAGTAAATAAGATGATCCCTTGCAAAATTTCAAGAAGTGTTCTCCCCTAACTGTGCACCGTTGCTACAGTTCGTCGTTTCGAAGCACCACGTGATGATCGGGTGTGATAGATCCTTACGTTCACATACAACGGGTGTAAGACAGTTTTACACAGCAAAAACACTTAGGGTTAACTTGACGAGCCTAGCATGTACAGACATGGCCTCGGAACACGGAGACCGAAAGGTCGAGCATGTGTCGTATAGTAGATACGATCAACATGAAGATGTTCACCGATGATGACTAGTCCGTCTCACGTGATGATCGGACACGGCCTAGTTTGACTCGGATCATGTAATCACTTAGATGACTAGAGGGATGTCTATCTGAGTGGGAGTTCATAAGATGAACTTAATTATCTTGAACATAGTCAAAAGACCCTTTGCAAATTATGTCGTAGCTCGCGCTATAGTTCTACTGTTTAGATATGTTCCTAGAGAAAATTATAGTTGAAAGTTGAAAGTAGCGATTATGCGGACAGTAGAAAGCTTATGTCCTTAATGCACTGCTCAATGTGCTGAACCCCAAACGTCGTTTGTGGATGTTTCGAACATCGAACATACACGTTTTGATAACTACGTGATAGTTCAGTTAAACGGTTTAGAATTGAGGCACCAAAGACGTTTTCGAAACGTCACGGAACATATGAGATGTTTCGAGGGCTGAAATTGGGATTTCAGGCTCGTGCCCACGTCAAGAGGTATAAGACCTCCGACGATTTTCTTAGCCTGCAAACTAAGGGAGAAAAGCTCAATCGTTGAGCTTGTGCTCAGATTGTCTGAATACAACAATCACTTGAATCAAGTGGGAGTTGATCTTCTAGATGAAATAGTGATAGTTTCTCCGAAGTCATTACCACCAAGCTGCTAGAGCTTCGTGATGAACTATAACATATCAGGGATAGATAAAATGATCCTTGAGGTATTCACGATGTTTGACACCGCGAAAGTAGAAATCAAGAAGGAGCATCAATTGTTGATGGTTGGTGAAACCACTAGTTTCAAGAAAGGCAAGGGAACAAAGCGATACTTCATGAAACGGCAAATCAGCTGCTGCACCAATGAAGAAACCCGAGGTTGAACCCAAACCCGAGACTAAGTGCTTCTGTAATAAGGGGAACAACCACTGGAGCAGCATTACCCTAGATACTTGGTAGATGAGAAGGCTGGCAAGGTCGATAGAAGTATATTGGATATACATTATGTTAATGTGTACTTTACTAGTACTCCTAGTAGCACCAGGGTATTGGATGCTGGTTCGGTTGCTAAGTGTTAGTAACTCGAAATAAAAGCTACGGAATAAAACGGAGACTAGCTAAAGGTGAGCTGACGATATGTGTTGGAAGTGTTTCCAAGTTTGATATGATCAAGCATCGCACGCTCCCTCTACCATCGAGATTGGTGTTTGCGTTGAGCATAGACATGATTGGATTATGTCTATCGCAATACGGTTATTCATTTAAGGAGAATAATGGTTACTCTGTTTATTTGAATAATACCTTCAATGGTCTTACACCTAAAATGAATGGTTTATTGAATCTCGATCGTAGTGATACACATTTTCATGCCAAAAGATATAAGATAGTAATGATAGTACCACTTACTTGTGGAACTGCCATGTAAGTCATAATGGTATAAAACGCATGAAGAAGCTCCATGTTGATGGATCTTTGGACTCACTCGTTTTGAAAAGTTTGAGACATGCGAACCATGTCTATTGGTGTATATGCATGAAGAAACTCCATGCAAATGGATCGTTCGGACTCACTTGATTTTGAATCACTTGAGATATGCAAATCATACCACATGGGCAAGATGACTGAAAAGCCTCGGTTTCAGTAAGATGGAACAAGATAGCAACTTGTTGGAAGTAACACATTTTGATGTGTCCAATCCAATGAGTGCTGAGGCATGAAGTGAATATCGTTATGATCTCACTTCACAGATGATTCGAGTAGATGTTGAGAATATTTACTTGATGAAACACAAGTCTGAATTATTGAATGGTTCAAGTAATTTCAGAGTGAAGTAGAAGATCATTGTGACAAGAGGATATAATGTCTATGATATAATCATAGAGATAAATACCTGAGTTACGAGTTTTGGCACACAATTAAGACATTGTGGAAATTGTTTCGCAATTAATACCGCCTGGAACACCATAGTGTGATGGTGTGTCCGAACATCATAGTTGCACCCTATTGGATATGGCGCGTACCATGATGTCTCTTATCGAATTACCACTATCGTTCATGGGTTAGGCATTAGAGACAACCACATTCACTTTAAATAGGGCACCACGTAATTCCGTTGAGATGACACCGTATGAATTATGGTTTAGAGAAACCTAAGTTGTCATTTCTTAAAAGTTTGGGGCTGCGACGCTTATATGAAAAAGTTTCAGGTTGATAAGCTCGAACCCAATGCAGATAAAATGCATCTTCATAGGAAAACCCAAAACAGTTGGGTATACCTCCTAATTCAGATCCGAAAGCAATATGGATTGTTTCTTGAATCGGGTCCTTTCTCGAGGAAAAGTTTCTCTCGAAAGAGTTGAGTGGGAGGATGGTGGAGACTTGATGAGGTTATTGAACCGTCTCTTCAACTAGTGTGTGGCAGGGCACAGGAAGTTGTTCCTATGGCACCTACACCAATTGAAGTGGAAGCTTATGATAGTGATCATGAAGTTTTGGATCAAGTCACTACCGTACCTCGTAGGGTGACAAGGATATGTACTACTTCAGAGTGGTACAGTAATCCTGTCTTGAAGGTCATGTTGCTAGACAACAATGAACCTACGAGCTATGGAGAAGCGATGGTGGGCCCGGATTCTGACAAATGGTTAGAAGCCATGAAATCCGAGATAGTATCCATATATCAGAACAAAGCATGGACTTTGATGGACTTGCCCGATGATCGGCAATCCATTGAGATAAATGGATCTTTTAAGAAGAAGACGGACGTGGATGGTAATGTCACCATCTATGAAGCTCGACTTGTGGCGAAGTGTTTTCCGACAAGTTCAAAGAGTTGACTACGATGAGATTTTCTCACTCGTAGCGATGCTTAAAGTCCGTCGGAATCATGTTAGCATAAGCTGCATTTATGAAATCTGGCAGATGGATGTCAAGACAAGTTTCCTTACTAGTTTTCGTAAGGAAAGGTTGTATGCAATACAATCAGAAAAGTTTTGTCGATCCTAAGGATGCTAAAAGGTATGCTAGCTCCAGCAATCCTTCTAAGGACTGGAGTAAGCATCTTGGAGTTGGAATGTACGCTTTGATGAGATGATCAAAGATTTTGGATTTGTACAAAGTTTATGAGAAACTTGTATTTCCAAAGAAGTGAGTGGGAGCACTATAGAATTTCTGATGAGTATATGTTGTTGACATATTGATGATCAGAAATGATGTAGAATTTCTAGAAAGCATATAGGGTTATTTGAAAGGTGTTTTTCAATGGAAAGCCTGGATTAAGCTACTTGAACATTGAGCATCAAGATCTATAAGGATAGATCAAAATGCTTAATAATACTTTCAAATGAGCACATACCTTGACATGATCTTGAAGGTGTTCAAGATGGACCAGTCAAAGAAAGAGTTCTTGCCTGAGTTGTAAGGTACGAAGTTAAGACTTAAAGCTCGACCACGGCAGAATAGAGAGAAAGGACGAAGGTCGTCCCCTATGCTTAAGACGTAGGCTCTTCAGTATGCTATGCTGTGTACCGCACCTGAAGTGTGCCTTGCCATGAGTCAGTCAAGGGGTACAAGAGTGATCCAAGAATGGCTCACAGGACAGCGGTCAAAGTTATCCTTAGTAACTAGTGGACTAATGAATTTTCTCGATTATGGAGGTGGTAAAAGAGTTCGTCGTAAAGGTTACGTCGATGCAAGCTTAACACCTATCCGGAAAGCTCTGAGTAGAGATACCGGATACGTACAATGGGGCAACAATTTAGAATAGCTCCAAGTAGAACAGTTATTTGGAACAGCTCCAAATAGAGCGTGGTAGCTGCATCTAGGAGATGACATAGAGATTTGTAAAGCACACACGGATCTGAAAGGTTCAGACCCGTTGACTAAAACCTCTCTCACAAGCAACATGATCAAACATAAAACTCATTGAGTGTTAATCACATAGTGATGTGAACTAGACTACTGACTCTAGTAAACTCTTGGGTATTAGTCACATGGCGATGTGACCTGTGAGTGTTAATCACATGGCGATGTGAACTAGATTATTGACTCTAGTGCAAGTGGGAGATTGTTGGAAATATGCCCTAGAGGCAATAATAAAAGTATTATTATTATATTTCCTTGTTCATGATAATTGTCTTTTATTCATGCTATAAATGTATTATCCGGAAATCGTAATACACGTGTGAATACATAGACCACAATATGTCCCTAGTGAGCCTCTAGTTGACTAGCTCGTTGTGATCAACAGATAGTCATGGTTTCCTGGCTATGGACATTGGATGTCGTTGATAACGGGATCACATCATTAGGAGAATGATGTGATGGACAAGACCCAATCCTAAGACTAGCACAAAAGATCGTGTAGTTCATTTGCTAGAGCTTTGCCAATGTCAAGTATCTCTTCCTTTGACCATGAGATCGTGTAACTCCTGGATACCGTAGTAGTGCTTTGGGTGTATCAAACGTCACAACGTAACTGGGTGACTATAAAGGTGCACTACAGGTATCTCCGAAAGTATCTATTGTTTTATACGGATCGAGACTGGGATTTGTCACTCCGTGTAAACGGAGAGGTATCTCTGGGCCCACTCGGTAGGACATCATCATATGCGCAATGTGACCAAGGAGTTGATCATGGGATGATGTGTTATGGAACGAGTAAAGTGACTTGCCGGTAACGAGATTGAACAAGGTATCGGTATACCGACGATCGAATCTCGGGCAAGTAAAATACCGCTAGACAAAGGGAATTGAATACGGGATTGATTAAGTCCTTGACATCGTGGTTCATCCGATGAGATCATCGTGGAACATGTGGGAGCCAACATGGGTATCCAGATCCCGCTGTTGGTTATTGACCGGAGAACGTCTCGGTCATGTCTGCATGTCTCCCGAACCCGTAGGGTCTACACACTTAAGGTTCGATGACGCTAGGGTTATAAAGGAAGCTTGTATGTGGTTACCGAATGTTGTTCGGAGTCCCGGATGAGATCCCGGACGTCACGAGGAGTTCCGGAATGGTCCGGAGGTAAAGATTTATATATAGGAAGTCCTGTTTCGGCAATCGGGACAAGTTTCGGGGTCATCGGTATTGTACCGGGACCACCGGAAGGGTCCCGGGGGCCCACCGGGTGGGGCCACCTGCCCCGGGGGGGCCACATGGGCTCTAGGGGGTGCGCCTTGGCCTACATGGGCCAAGGGCACCAGCCCCTAGAGGCCCATGCGCCAAGATAAAGGAAAAAGGGGAGAGTCCTTAAAGGGGAAGGCACCTCCGAGGTGCCTTGGGGAGGATGGACTCCTCCCCATCCTTAGCCGCACCCCTTCCTTGGAGGAGGGGGCAAGGCTGCGCCTCCCCCCTCTCCCTTGGCCCTATATATAGTGGGGAAAAGGAGGAGCAATCACACCTAAGGCCTTTGGTTGCCTCCCTCTCCCTCCCGTGACACATCTCCTCTCCCGTAGGTGCTTAGCGAAGCCCTGCAGGATTGCCACGCTCCTCCATCACCACCACGCCGTTGTGCTGCTGTTGGATGGAGTCTTCCTCAACCTCTCCCTCTCTCCTTGCTGGATCAAGGCGTGGGAGACGTCACCGGGCTGTACGTGTGTTGAACGCGGAGGTGCTGTCCGTTCGGCACTTGATCATCGGTGATCTGAATCACGACGAGTACGACTCCATCAACCCCGTTCACTTGAACGCTTCCGCTTAGCGATCTACAAGGGTATGTAGATGCAAACTCTCCTCCTTTCTACTCGTTGCTGGTCTCTCCATAGATAGATCTTGGTGTTACGTAGGAAATTTTTTGAATTTCTGCTACGTTCCCCAACAGTAATTGCTTCAATGACTGAGGTTATAGTTGTTGGTTCTCAATAAGGTTTCTGATTCATACTTTTGCATTGTGAATAGATCATCACTTGAACATAAGTAATCATATGACAATATCTATATATGTTGCTGTTATGAGAATAATCATGATGCCTTCATGTCGGTATTTTTATTTTTATCGACGCCTCTACCTCTAAACATGGGGACACATTTATTGTTATCGGCTTTCGCTTGAGGACAAGCAAGGTCTAAGCTTGGCGGAGTTGATACGTCCATTTTGCATCATGCTTTTATATCGATATTTATTGCATTATGGGTTGTTATTTCACATTATGTCACAATACTTATGGCTATTCTCTCTTATTTTACAAGGTTTACATAAGGAGGGAGAATGCTGGCAGTTGGAATTCTGGGCTGGAAAAAGAGCAAATATTAGAGACCTATTCTGCACAACTCCAAAAGTCCTGAAACTCCACGGAACACCTTATAATAAATAATGAAAAATCCTCGCCAAAGATGAAGACTAGGGGGCCCACACCCCTGGTGCCTCTCCGATGACCATCTTCTGCTATATGAGGTCTTTCGTCGAGAAAAAAATAAGAAGCAACCTTTCGGGACGAAACTCCGCCTCCATGAGGCGGAACCTTGGCGGATCCAATCTAGAGCTTCGGCAGAGCTGTTCTGCTGGGGAAACTTCCCTCCCGGAGGGGGAAATCATCGCTATCGTCATCACCAATGCTCCTCTCATTAGGAGAGGGCAATCTCCATCAACATCTTCATCAGCACCATCTCATCTAAAAACCCTAGTTCATCTCTTGTATCCAATTCTTGTCTCCAAGTCCGGGATTGGTGCTAGTAGGTTGCTAGTAATGTTAATTACTCCTTGTAGTTGATGCTAGTTGGTTTAATTGGTGGAAGATCATATGTTCAGATCCTATATGCATATTAATAACCCTCTGATTATGAACATGTTTATGCTTTGTGAGTAGTTACATTTGTTCCTGAGGACAAGGGAGAAGTCTTGCTATTAGTAGTCATGTGAATTTGGTATTCGTTCGATATTTTGATGAGATGTATGTTGTCTAGCCTCTAGTGGTGTTATGTGAACATCGACTACATAACACTTCACCATTAATTGGGCCTAGAGGAGGGCATTGGGAAGTAATAAGTAGATGATGGGTTGCTAGAGTGACAGAAGCTTAAACCCTAGTTTGTGTGTTGCTTCGTAAGGGGCTGATTTGGATCCATATGTTTCATGCTATGGTTAGGTTTACCTTAATACTTTTGTTGTAGTTGCAGATGCTTGCAATAGAGGTTAATCATAAGTGGGATGCTTGTTCAAGTAAGAACAACACCCAAGCACCGGTCCACCTGTTGGAAATATGCCCTAGAGGCAATAATAAATTAGTTATTATTATATTTCCTTGTTCATGATAATAATTTACTATCCATGCTAGAATTGTATTGATAGGAAACTCAGATACATGTGTGAATACATAGACAACACCATGTCCCTAGTAAGCCTCTAGTTGACTAGCTCGTTGATCAATAGATGGTTACGGTTTCCTGACCATGGACATTGGTTGTCGTTGATAACGGGATCACATCATTAGGAGAATGATGTGATGGACAAGACCCAATCCTAAGCCTAGCACAAGATCGTGTAGTTCGTATGCTAAAGCTTTTCTAATGTCAAGTATCATTTCCTTAGACCATGAGATTGTGCAACTCCCGGATACCGTAGGAATGCTTTGGGTGTACCAAACGTCACAACGTAACTGGGTGGCTATAAAGGTGCACTACGGGTATCTCCGAAAGTGTCTGTTGGGTTGGCACGAATCGAGACTGGGATTTGTCACTCCATGTAAACGGAGAGGTATCTCTGGGCCCACTCGGTAGGACATCATTATAATGTGCACAATGTGACCAAGGAGTTGATCACGGGATGATGTGTTACGGAACGAGTAAAGAGACTTGCCGGTAACGAGATCGAATCTCGGGCAAGTACTATACCGGTAGACAAAGGGAATTGTATACGGGATTGATTGAATCCTTGACATCGTGGGTCATCCGATGAGAACATAGTGGAACATGTGGGAGCCTACATGGGTATCCAAATCCCGTTGTTGGTTATTGGCCGGAGAGTTGTCTCGGTCATGTCTACATGGTTCCCGAACCCGTAGGGTCTACACACTTAAGGTTCGGTGATACTAGGGTTGTACAGATATTAGTACACGGTAACCCTAAAGTTGTTCGGAGTCCCGGATGAGATCCCGGATGTCACGAGGAGTTCCGAAATGGTCCGGAGGTAAAGATTTATATATAGGAAGTCCAGTTTCGGCCACCGAGAAGGATTCGGGGGTCATCGGTATTGTACCGGGACCACCGGAAGGGTCCCGGTGAAGGAAATATGCCCTAGAGGCAATAATAAAGTTATTATTTATTTCCTTATATCATGATAAATGTTTATTATTCATGCTAGAATTGTATTAACAAGAAACGTAATACTTGTGTGAATACATAGACAAACAAAGTGTCACTAGTATGCCTCTACTTGACTAGTTCGTTAATCGAAGATGGTTATGTTTCCTAACCATAGACATGAGTTGTCATTTGACTAACGGGATCACATCATTAGGAGAATGATGTGATTGAGATGACCCATTCCATTAGCTTAGCACCCGATCATTTAGTATGTTGCTATTGCTTTCTTCATGACTTATACATGTTCCTATGACTATGAGATTATGCAACTCCCGTTTACCGGAGGAACACTTTGTGTTCTACCAAACGTCACAACGTAACTAGGTGATTATAAAGGTGCTCTACAGGTGTCTCCAAAGGTACATGTTGGGTTGGCGTATTTCAAGATTAGGATTTGTCGCTCCGATTGTCGAAGAGGTATCTCTGGGCCCTCTCGGTAATACACATCATTTAAGCCTTGCAAGCAATGCAACTAATAAGTTAGTTGCAAGATGATGTATTATGGAACGAGTAAAGAGACTTGCCGGTAACGAGATTGAATTAGGTATTGAGATACCGACGATCGAATCTCGGGAGAGTAACATACCGATGACAAAGGGAACAACGTATGTTGTTATGCGGTCTGACTGATAAAGATCTTCGTAGAATATGTAGGAGCCAATATGAGCATCCAGGTTCCGCTATTGGTTATTGACGGGAGACGTGTCTCGGTCATGTCTACATTGTTCTCGAACCCGTAGGGTCCGCACGCTTAACGTTACGATGACAGTTTCATTATGACTTTATATATTTTGATGTACCGAAGGTTGTTCGGAGTCCCAGATGTGATCACGGACTTGACGAGGAGTCTCAAAATGGTCGAGACATAAAGATCGATATATTGGACGACTATATTTGGACACCGGAAAGGTTCCGGGTAAGATTGGGACAATACCGGATCACCGAGAGGTTATCGGAACCCCCCGGGAGGTATATGGGCCTTATTGGGCCTTAGTGGAAAGGAGGGGAAAGGAGCAAGGGAGGGGGCGCCCCCCCCAAGCCCAATCCGAAT
>NC_041390.1:497174713-497200930 GCF_002162155.2 Triticum dicoccoides | reverse complement strand
TTTCCTTCCTCCCTCCTTCCTCTTCCTTCCCTCTCCTACTCCTAATAGGAAAAATGGGAGTCCTACTCCCGGTGGGAGTTGGACTCCCCCCTTGGGCGCGCCACCCTCCTTGGCCGGCCCCCTCCTCCACTCCTTTATATACGGGGGCAGGGGGCACCCTAGAGACACAACAATTGATCATTGATCTCTTAGCCGTGTGCGGTGCCCCCCTCCACCATAATCCTCGATAATATTGTAGCGGTGCTTAGGCGAAGCCCTGCGACGGTAGAACATCAAGATCGTCACCACGCTGTCGTGCTGACGGAAATCATCCCCGACACTTTGCTGGATCAGAGTCCGGGGATCGTCATCGAGCTGAACGTGTGCAAAAACTCGGAGGTGCCGTAGTTTCGGTGCTTGATCGGTCGGGCCGTGAAGACGTACAACTACATCAACCGCGTTGTTATAACGCTTCCACTTCCGGTCTACGAGGGTACGTAGACAACACTCTCCCCTCTCGTTGCTGTGCATCACCATGATCTTGTGTGTGTGTGTAGGAATTTTTTTGAAATTACTACGTTCCCCAACAGTGGAATCCGAGCCTAGGTTTTATGCGTTGATGTTATATGCACGAGTAGAACACAAGTGAGTTGTGGGCGATATAAGTCATACAACTTACCAGCATGTCATACTTTGGTTCGGCGGTATTGTTGGATGAAGCGGCCCGGACCGACATTACGCGTACGCTTACATGAGACTGGTTCTACCGACGTGCTTTGCACACAGGTGGCTGGCGGGTGTCAGTTTCTCCAACTTTAGTTGAACCGAGTGTGGCTACGCCCGGTCCTTGCGAAGGTTAAAATAGCACCAACTTGACAAACTATCATTGTGGGTTTTGATGCGTAGGTAAGATTGGTTCTTGCTAAGCCCGTAGCAGCCACGTAAAACTTGCAACAAACAAAGTAGAGCACGTCTAACTTGTTTTTGCAGGGCATGTTATGATGTGATATGGTCAAGGCATGATGCTAAATTTTATTGTATGAGATGATCATGTTTTGTAACCAAGTTATCGGCAACTGGCAGGAGCCATATGGTTGTCGCTTTATTGTATGCAATGCAATCGCCCTGTAATGCTTTAGTTTATGACTAAGCGGTAGCGATAGTCGTAGAAGCATAAGATTGGCGAGACGACAACGATGCTACGATGGATATCAAGGTGTCGCGCCGGTGACGATGGTGATCATGACGATGCTTCGGAGATGGAGATCACAAGCACAAGATGATGATGGCCATATCATATCACTTATATTGATTGCATGTGATGTTTATCTTTTATGCATCTTATCTTGCTTTGATTGATGGTAGCATTATAAGATGATCTCTCACTAAATTTCAAGATAAAAGTGTTCTCCCTGAGTATGCACCATTGCCAAAGTTCGTCGTGCCCAGACACCACGTGATGATCAGGTGTGATAAGCTCTACGTCCATCTACAATGGGTGCAAGCCAGTTTTGCACACGCAGAATACTCAGGTTAAACTTGACGAGCCTAGCATATGCAGATATGGCCTCGGAACACTGAGACCGAAAGGTCGAGCGTGAATCATATAGTAGATATGATCAACATAGTGATGTTCACCATTGAAAACTACTCCATTTCACGTGATGATCGGTTATGGTTTAGTTGATTTGGATCACGTGATCACTTAGAAGATTAGAGGGATGTCTTTCTAAGTGGGAGTTCTTAAGTAATATGATTAATTGAACTTAAATTTATCATGAACTTAGTACCTGATAGTATCTTGCTTGTTTATGTTTGATTGTAGATAGATGGCCCGTGCTGCTGTTCCGTTGAATTTTAATGCGTTCCTTAAGAAAGCAAAGTTGAAAGATGATGGTAGCAATTATATGGACTGGGTCCGTAACTTGAGGATTATCCTCATTGCTGCACAGAAGAATTACGTCCTGTAAGCACTGATGGGTGCCTGGCATGCTGCTGATGCAACTGACGACGTTAAGAACGTCTGGCAGAGCAAAGCTGATGACTACTTGATAATTCAATGTGCCATGCTTTACGGCTTAGAACCGGGTCTTCAACGATGTTTTGAACGCCATGGAGCATATGAGATGTTCCAGGAGTTGAAGCTAATATTTCAAGCAAATGCCCGGATTGAGAGATATGAAGTCTCCAATAAGTTCTATAGCTGCAAGATGGAGGAGAACAGTTCTGTCAGTGAGCATATACTCAAAATGTCTGGGGTATAATAATCACTTGATTCAACTAGGAGTTAATCTTCCGGATGATTGCATCATTGACAGAATTCTCGAATCACTTCCATCTAGCTACAAGAGCTTCGTGATGAACTATAATATGCAAGGGATGGAGAAGACAATTCCCGAGCTCTTCGCAATGCTAAAAGCTGCGGAGGTAGAAATCAAGAAGGAGCATCAAGTGTTGATGGTAAACAAGACCACTAATTTCAAGAAAAAGGGAAAGGGGAAGAAGAAGGGGAACTTCAAGAAGAACAGCAAGCAAGTTGCTGCTCAGGAGAAGAAACCCAAGTCTGGACCTAAGCCTGAAACTGAGTGCTTCTACTGCAAGCAGACTGGTCACTGGAAGCGGAACTGCCCCAAGTATTTGGCAGATAAGAAGGATGGCAAGGTGAACAAAGGTATATGTGATATACATGTTATTGATGTGTACCTTACTAGAGCTCGCAGTAGCACCTGGGTATTTGATACTGGTTCTGTTGCTAATATTTGCAACTCGAAACAGGGACTACAGATTAAGCGAACACTGGCGAAGGACGAGGTGACGATGCGCGTGGGAAATGGTTCCAAAGTCGATGTGATCGCGGTCGGCACGCTAACTCTACATCTACCATCGGGATTAGTATTAGACCTAAATAATTGTTATTTGGTGCCAGCGTTGAGCATGAACATTATATCTGGATCTTGTTTGATGCGAGACGGTTATTCATTTAAATCAGAGAATAATGGTTGTTCTATTTATATGAGTAATATCTTTTATGGTCATGCACCCTTGAAGAGTGGTCTATTTTTGATGAATCTCGATAGTAGTGATACACATATTCATAATGTTGAAGCCAAAACATGCAGAGTTGATAATGATAGTGCAACTTATTTGTGGCACTGCCGTTTAGGTCATATCAGTGTAAAGCGCATGAAGAAACTCCATACTGATGGACTTTTGGAACCACTTGATTGTGAATCACTTGGTACTTGCGAACCGTGCCTCATGGGCAAGATGACTAAAACGCCGTTCTCCGGTACTATGGGGAGAGAAACAGATTTGTTGGAAATCATACATACAGATGTATGTGGTCCAATGAATGTTGAAGCTCGTGGCGGATATCGTTATTTTCTCACCTTCACAGATGATTTAAGCAGCTATGGGTATATCTACTTAATGAAACATAAGTCTGAAACATTTGAAAAGTTCAAAGAATTTTAGAGTGAAGTTGAAAATCATCGTAACAAGAAAATAAAGTTTCTACGATCTGATCGTGGAGGAGAATATTTGAGTTACAAGTTTGGTTTACATTTGAAACAATGCGGAATAGTTTCGCAACTCACGCCACCAGGAACACCACAGCGTAATGGTGTGTCCGAACGTCGTAATCGTACTTTACTTGATATGGTGTGATCTATGATGTCTCTTACAGATTTACCGCTATTGTTTTGGGGTTATGCTTTAGAGACGACCGCATTCATGTTAAATAGGGCACCATCAAAATCCGTTGAGACAACGCCTTATGAACTATGGTTTGTCAAGAAACCAAAGTTGTCGTTTCTGAAAGTTTGGGGCTGCGATGCTTATGTGAAAAAGCTTCAACCTGATAAGCTCGAACCCAAATCGGAGAAATGTGTCTTCATAGGATACCCGAAGGAGACTGTTGGGTACACCTTCTATCACAGATCCAGAGGCAAGACATTTGTTGCTAAGAATGGATCCTTTCTAGAGAAGGAGTTTCTCTCGAAAGAAGTGAGTGGGAGGAAAGTAGAACTTGATGAGGTAACTGTACCTGCTCCCTTATTGGAAAGTAGTACATCACAGAAACCGGTTTCTGTGACACCTACACCAATTAGTGAGGAAGCTAATGATGATGATCATGAAACTTCAGAACAAGTTACTACTGAACCTCGTAGATCAACCAGAGTAAGATCCGCACCAGAGTGGTACGGTAATCCTGTTCTGGAAGTCATGCTACTAGATCATGATGAACCTACGAACTATGAAGAAGCAATGGTGAGCCCAGATTCCGCAAAATGGCTTGAAGCCATGAAATCTGAGATGGGATCCATGTATGAGAACAAAGTGTGGACTTTGGTTGACTTGCCCAATGATCGGCAAGCAATTGAAAATAAATGGATCTTCAAGAAGAAGACTGACACTGACGATAATGTTACTGTCTACAAAGCTCGACTTGTCGCAAAAGGTTTTCGACAAGTTCAAGGAATTGACTACGATGAGACCTTCTCACCCGTAGCGATGCTTAAGTCTGTCCGAATCATGTTAGCAATTGCCGCATTTTATGATTATGAAATTTGGCAGATGAATGTCAAAACTGCATTCCTGGATGGATTTCTAGACGAAGAGTTGTATATGATGCCGCCGGAAGGTTTTGTCGATCCAAAAGGAGCTAACAAAGTGTGCAAGCTCCAGTGATCCATTTATGGACTGGTGCAAGCATCTCGGAGTTGGAATAAACGCTTTGATAGTGTGATCGAAGCATTTGGTTTTGTACAGAATTTTGGAGAAGCCTGTATTTACAAGAAAGTGAGTGGGAGCTCTGTAGCATTTCTGATATTATATGTGGATGACATATTGCTAATCGGAAATGATATAGAATTTCTGGATAGCATAAAGGGATACTTGAATAAGAGTTTTTCAATGAAAGACCTCGGTGAAGCTGCTTACATATTGGGCATTAAGATTTATAGAGATAGATCAAGATGCTTAATTGGACTTTCACAAAGCACATACCTTGACAAAGTTTTGAAGAAGTTCAAAATGGATCAAGCAAAGAAAGGATTCTTGCCTGTGTTACAAGGTGTGAAGTTGAGTAAGACTCAATGCCCGACCACTGCAGAAGATAGAGAGAAAATGAAAGATGTTCCCTATGCTTCAGCCATAGGCTCTATCATGTGTGCGATGATGTGTACCAGACCTGATGTGTGCCTTGCTATAAGTCTAGCAGGGAGGTACCAAGGTAATCCAGGAGTGGATCACTGGACAGCGGTCAAGAACATCCTGAAATACCTGAAAAGGACTAAGGATATTTTTCTCGTATATGGAGGTGACAAAGAGCTCATCGTAAATGGTTACGTTGATGCAAGCTTTGACACTGATCCGGACGATTCTAAATCGCAAACCGGATACGTATTTACATTAAACGGTGGAGCTGTCAGTTGGTGCAGTTCTAAACAAAGCATCATGGCGGGATCTACATGTGAAGCGGAGTACATGGCT
The DNA here is from genome assembly GCF_002162155.2 of Triticum dicoccoides. Lineage (NCBI taxonomy): Eukaryota > Viridiplantae > Streptophyta > Magnoliopsida > Poales > Poaceae > Triticum > Triticum dicoccoides. The sequence continues at coordinate 497,195,458 of NC_041390.1, read as the reverse complement.
GCTTCGGAAGCAGCAAACGAAGGAGTCTGGATGAAGGTGTTCATATCCGATCTAGGTGTCATACCTAGTGCATCGGGTCCAATGAAAATCTTTTGTGACAATACTGGTGCAATTGCCTTGGCAAAGGAATCCAGATTTCACAAGAGAACCAAGCACATCAAGAGAAGCTTCAATTCCATCCGGGATCTAGTCCAGGTGGGAGACATAGAGATTTGCAAGATACATGCGGATCTGAATGTAGCAGACCCATTGACTAAGCCTCTTCCACGAGCAAAACATGATCAGCACCAAGGCTCCATGGGTCTTAGAATCATTACTGTGTAACCTAGATTATTGCCTCTAGTGCAAGTGGGAGACTGAAGGAAATATGCCCTAGAGGCAATAATAAAGTTATTATTTATTTCCTTATATCATGATAAATGTTTATTATTCATGCTAGAATTGTATTAACCGGAAACGTAATACTTGTGTGAATACATAGACAAACAAAGTGTCACTAGTATGCCTCTACTTGACTAGCTCGTTAATCGAAGATGGTTATGTTTCCTAACCATAGACATGAGTTGTCATTTGATTAACGGGATCACATCATTAGGAGAATGATGTGATTGACATGATCCATTCCATTAGCTTAGCACCTGATCGTTTAGTATGTTGCTATTGCTTTCTTCATGACTTATACATGTTCCTATGACTATGAGATTATGCAACTCCAGTTTACCGGAGGAACACTTTGTGTGCTACCAAACGTCACAACGTAACTGGGTGATTATAAAGGTGCTCTATAGGTGTCTCCAAAGGTACATGTTGGGTTGGCATATTTCGAGATTAGGATTTGTCACTCCGATTGCCGGAGAGGTATCTCTGGGCCCTCTCGGTAATACACATCACTTAAGCCTTGCAAGCAATGCAACTAATAAGTTAGTTGCAAGATTATGTATTACGAAACGAGTAAAGAGACTTGCCGGTAACGAGATTGAACTAGGTATTGAGATACCGACGATCGAATCTCGGGCAAGTACCATACCGATGACAAAGGGAACAACGTACGTTGTTATGCGGTCTAACCGATAAAGATCTTCGTAGAATATGTAGGAGCCAATATGAGCATCCAGGTTCCGCTATTGGTTATTGACCGGAGACGTGTCTCGGTCATGTCTACATTGTTCTCGAACCCGTAGGGTCCGCACGCTTAACGTTACGATGACAGTTTCATTATGAGTTTATATATTTTGGATGTACCGAAGGTTGTTCGGAGTCCCGGATGTGATCACGGACTTGACGAGGAGTCTCAAAATGGTCGAGACATAAAGATCGATATATTGGACGACTATATTTGGACACCGGAAAGGTTCCGGGTAAGATTGGGACAATACCGGATCACCGAGAGGTTATCGGAACCCCCCGGGAGGTATATGGGCCTTATTGGGCCTTAGTGGAAAGGAGGGGAAAGGAGCAAGGGAGGGGGCGCCCCCCCCCCAAGCCCAATCCGAATTGTGAGGGGGGCCGGCCCCCCCTTTCCTTCCTCCCTCCTTCCTCTTCATTCCCTCTCCTACTCCTAATAGGAAAAAGGGAAGTCCTACTCCCGGTTGGAGTTGGACTCCCCCCCTTGGGCGCGCCACCCTCCTTGGCCGGCCCCCTCCTCCACTCCTTTATATACGGGGGCAGGGGGCACCCCAGAGACACAACAATTGATCATTGATCTCTTAGCCGTGTGCGGTGCCCCCCTCCACCATAATCCTCGATAATATTGTAGCGGTGCTTAGGCGAAGCCCTGTGACGGTAGAACATCAAGATCGTCACCACGCCGTCGTGCTGACGGAACGCATCCCCGACACTTTGCTGGATCGGAGTCCGGGGATCGTCATCGAGCTGAACGTGTGCAAAAACTCGGAGGTGCCATAGTTTCGGTGCTTGATCGATCGGGCCGTGAAGACATACGACTACATCAACCGCGTTGTTATAACGCTTCCGCTTCCGATCTATGAGGGTACGTAGACAACACTCTCCCCTCTCGTTGTTGTGCATCACCATGATCTTGCGTGTGCGTAGGATTTTTTTTGAAATTACTACATTCCCCAACACCCGGGGGTCCACCGGGTGGGACCACCTATCCTGGAGGGCCCCATGGGCTGAAGGGGCATGGGAACCACCCCCTGGTGGGCTGGTGCGCCCCCCCTTGGGCCTCCCATGCGCCTAGGGTTGGAAACCCTAAGGGGTGGGGGCGCCTCCACTTGGCTTGGAGGCCAAGCCACCCCTAGGGCTGCCGCCCCCGTCCCTAGATGGGATCTACAAGGGGCCGGCGCCCCCCTAGGCCCCTATATATAGTGGAGGGGAGGGAGGGCAGCCGCACCTGAAGCCCTGGCGCCTCCCTCCCTCCCGTGACACCTCTTCCTCCCCGCTTGTGCTTGGTGAAGCCCTGCCGGGATCCCGCTACTTCCACCACCACACCGTCGTGCTGCTGGATCTCCATTAACTTCTCCTCCCCCCTTGCTGGATCAAGAAGGAGGAGACGTCTCCGCTCCGTACGTGTGTTGAACATGGAGGTGCTGTCAGTTCGGCGCTAGGATCATTGGTGATTTGGATCACGATGAGTATGACTCCGTCAATCCCGTTCTCTTGAATGCTTCCGCTTAGCGATCTTCAAGGGTACGAAGATGCACTCCCTCTCTCTCGTTGCTAGACGACTCCATAGATTGATCTTGGTGATGCGTAGAAAATTTTAAATTTCTGCTACATAACCCAACAGTGGCATCATGAGCTAGGTCTATGCGTAGTTTCTATGCACGAGTAGAACACAAGTTGTTGTGGGCGTTGATTTTGTCAATTTACTTGCCGTTACTAGTCTTATCTTGATTCGGCGGCATCGTGGGATGAAGCGGCCCGGACCGACCTTACACGTACGCCTACGTGAGACTGGTTCCACCGACTGACATGCACTAGTTGCATAAGGTGGCTAGCGGGTGTCTGTCTCTCCCACTTTAGTCGGATCGGATTCGATGAAAAGGGTCCTTATGAAGGGTAAATAGAAATTGGCATATCACGTTGTGGTTTTGGCGTAGGTAAGAAACGTTCTTGCTAGAAACCTATAGCAGTGTAACACCCTCGATGCGACTATATCTCCCATGTGTCGAGGCACGACTTAGAGGCATAATCGCATTGAAAGCATATGTCGCAAGTTAGGAAATCTTCACAACATCCCATGTAATATATAGATAATAAAGGGGGAGATAACATAGTTGGCTTACACTCGCCACGTCAATCAGGGTACATAAATAACATTAGATCATTCAAATACTCATGGCCCGACTACGGCGCCAAAATAAAAGATAACCCAACATGCGACACGGTCCCGATCACCCCCAACTGGGCACCACTAATGATCATCAGGAAAGGAAACATAGTATCGTTGAGAGTCCTCGTCGAACTCCCACTTGAGCTCGAGCGCGTCACCTGGAGCGGAATCATCAGGCCCTGCATCTGGTGTAATAGTAATCTGTGAGCCACAGGGACTCGGCAATCTCTCACCCTCGCGATCAAGACTATTTAAGCTTATAGGTAAGGCAAGGTAAAATATGTGGAGCTGCAGCAAGCGACTAGCATGTATGGTGGCTATCCTGTTCGCAAAAGAGAGCGGGAAGAGGAGGCAAAGCGTGATCGAATAACTAGAGAGCAACCTGCGCAAACATTACTCCAACACCGTGTCCACTTCCCGGACTCCGCCAAGAAGAGGCCATCATGGTAACTCACACTGTTGATTCATTTTAATTAAGTTAAGGTTCAATTTATCTACAACCGGACATTATCAAATTCCCATCTGCCCATAACCGTGGGCACGGCTTTCGAAAGTTCAAATCCCTGCAGGGGAGTCCCAACTTAGCCCATGACAAGCTCTCACGGTCAATGAAGGAATAGACCTCCTCCCGAGACGTTCCGATCAGACTCGGTATCTCGGTTCTTCAAGACACTTCGACAGGTTAAAACAAGACCAGCAACACCGCCCGAATGTGCCGACAAATCCCAATAGGAGCTGCACATATCTCATTCTCAGGGCACACTCAGATGAGACATCCTACGAGTAAAACCAACCCTCAAGTTGCCCCGAGGTGGCCCCGCAGTCTACTCGGTCGAACCAACACTCAGAGGAGCACTGGCCCGTGGGGGGTTTAAATAAGATGACCCTCGGGCTCCAGAAACCCAAGGGAAAAAGAGGCTAGGTGGCAAATGGTAAAACCAAGGTTGGGCATTGCTGGAAAAGCTTTGATCAAGGCAAACTATCAAGGGGTTCCCATTATAACCCAACCGCGTAAGGAACGCAAAATCCGGGAACATAACACCGATATGACGGAAACTAGGGCGGCAAGAGTGGAACAAAACACTATGGCGAGAGGCCGAGCCTTCCACCCTTTACCAAGTATATAGATGCATTAAGATAACATGGCAATATAATGATATCCCGAGAAGTAAATAAATGTTCCAACAAGGAACGGTCTCCAATCTTCACCTGCAACTAGCAACGCTATAAGAGGGGCTGAGCAAAGCGGTAGCATAGCCAATCAACGGTTTGCTAGGACATGGTGGGTTAGAGGTTTGACATGGCAATTGGGAGGCTTGAAAGCAAGTGGTAGGCATCATAGCATTGGCATAGCAAAAGAGCGAGCATCTAGCATAGCAAATATAGTAGTGATTTCGAGGGTATGATCATCTTGCCTGCAAAGTTGTCAGAGTTGACTGGATCCTCGAAAGCAAACTCAACGGGCTCCTCGTTAGTGAACTCGTCTCCCGGCTCTACCCAAACAAGACAAACAAGCAACAAGGACACAATCAACCACGTGCAAAGCTCAAACAATATGATGCAAGGATGGTATGCTATGCGGGATGCGATGCGGGATGCATATGCAAGATTTGACAAGGGATGCATGAACCTGGCCTCAACTTGGAAATCCAAGTGTGCCACTGGAAAGATGAGATGAAATCGCTTGAAAACGATAGAAAGAACGCCGGAATCGGAGTTACGGTTTGAAAATGGCAAGCAATTCAAATATGACCACGTTCTGCGATTTACAACAAGTAGCCATCTAAATGCAACAATATGAACATGCTACAACACCCAAACATGGCATCAAAATACATGGCAGGAATCCATTCAAGATTCTTAACAAAAGTCTAGCACTGAGCCACGGCCAAATCATCCATTAACAGGTTCAAACAAGCATGGCAAAAATGCATATGACAAACAGATCTCAGACTTAGTGAAATTAACACTTGTCTGGAATTTCAGATCAGATAGCACTCTTTGGAGCAACAAAACTACATGCTACAGGACCTGAACATGGCAAAGTAAAGCATGGCATGGAGCTACTCAAAGAGCTTAACAAAAGTCCCTTAGTGACCTTGAGCCAAAAGGGATCAGAAAATACATTTGCAAGCATGTGAACATGGCAAAAACATAATCAGTTCTCAGACTTAGTGAAAACTGGAACATGCTGAAAACAGATATCAAGTAGGCATGTTTACGAGCTCGATGCACTCACTACAGAGTAAGTCATGGAAACCTAAGCATACACCCATCAAGAATACACAAAATGAAAGCTAGACATGGCAAGAACAATAGCATAGCATGCACGGATCAACTACAACATCATCGGCAAAATCGCTAACAAGTAGACGATCTGCCCAAATTCACGAAATGACAAAAGTAGAGCTCGATTGACTCAAGCTAGGGTGCTCCATAAATTGCAAACAAAGACATGGATGGATACAGCACTACAAGATTAACAAAACATCCTTACTGATCATCCTCAAAAGAGGCACGGATCACTAGGAAACAACATGAGCATATGGCATCATGAGAAAAACACATCAAGGACTTGGTGGAACTGCTAAGTCCCTGAAATCAGCATTACCAAGTGCCTCACTTTGCAAGCTTGTGCTAGTCACCACACACATCACAAAAACACATGGGTTGCACCTCTGGAAAGATGGCAAAACCCTTAACAAAACATATGTAGAGCTCATGGGCATATCATGCACACAATAAACATGGCAAAAATGACAAATATCTAAATGGAGCAGCAGATCTGACAATTATCTCAAGTAGCACTCTTCTAACAGCATTTTGGGCATCAATATGGACTCAAATGAAAATGATATAATGGAATGAAATGATGTACTCTCTGAGGCGAACATTTTGATATGCTATATGCCAAAAACGGAGTTACAGATGAGGAGTTACGATGCGATGAACAAGAGCATATGAACTAGGGTTTCGGGCAAAAAGTCAACCGCGAGGAAAACTGGATCTGGATCTCAGATCGACCGGCACTGTAGCGGCGCGCTTCCTGAAGCTCGCCGGCTGGAGTTGTAGTCGACGGCGGCCGGATTTGGCGTGGAGGAGGCCGGCGACGAGGGGAGGAGGAGGTCGGCGACGAGGGGAGGAGGAGGTCGGCGGGGCCGAACGTCGAGGAGGCGGCGGGCGACGGTGGGTGGCGCACGGCTGCCGGGCGGCGCGCCGGAGCGGTGGTGCGGCGGCTCGCGCTCACCAGAGCTGAGCAAGGCGGCGGCGGGAGGTAGGAGAAGGGCGGCGGTGGGAGGAGGCGGCCGGCCACGTGGCGCCTCCTGATTGGCACGGGCGGCGGCAACGACTTCGTCCGGCGGCGGCCGGACGTGTCCGGTGGCGGCGGGGCAATTTTTAGGGTTTGGACGGGGCAGAGATCCGGATTTTCGGAGGAGGACCTATTTATAGGCCTAAAGGGAGCTAGGAGTGTCCAAATGAGGTGCGGTTTTCGGCCATGCGATCGTGATCGAACGCTCTAGATGATGGAGAGGGTTTTGGGCCAAATTCGAAGGGTGTTGGGCTGCAACACACACGAGGCCTTTTCGGTCCCTTGGTTAACCATTGGAGTATCAAACGAAGTCCAAATGATACGAAACTTGACAGGCGGTCTACCGGCAGTAAACCAAGGCCACTTGGCAAGTCTCGGTCCAATCCGGAAATGTTTAATCCCCACATACGAAAGAAAGGTAGAAATGACCACCGGAGGAGAATGAAGCGCCGGAATGCAAAACGGACAACGGGGAAAATGTTCGAATGCATGAGATGATCACGTATGCAAATGCAATGCACATGATGACATGATATGAGATGCATGACAACGAGAACAACACACGGAGACAAAAACCCGAACCCGAGAAAAATAAAATAACTTAACGCCGGAAACGGCAAGAGTTGGAATACATATTGGGAAAGTCATATCCGGGGTGTTACAACACTCCACCACTACGAAAGGATCTCGTCCCGAGATCTAGAACTGAAAGAACGCCGGGTACTCAGAACGAAGGTGATCCTCGCGTTCCCAGGTAGCTTCACAGTCGGAATGGTGTGACCACTTGACTTTGAGGAATTTGATTGACTTGTTGTGAGTCTTGCGTTCAGTCTCTTCAAGAATAGCAACTGGGTGCTCACGATAAGAGAGATCTTCTTGGAGCTCAATGTCCTCGAAGTTGACGGCGCGGTTAGGAGTCTTGAAGCACTTTCGGAGTTGAGAGACATGGAACACGTCATGAACATTTGCAAAGTTTGAAGGAAGCTCGAGTTGATAGGCGAGGTCGCCTCTCTTGCTGACAATCTTGAAAGGTCCCACGTATCTAGGGGCAAGCTTCCCTTTGATACCGAAGCGACGAGTACCTTTCATAGGAGAGACGCGGAGGTAAACATGATCTCCGATCGCGAAAGCCAAATCACAGTGCTTACTATCATAGTAGCTCTTTTGGCGGGATTGGGCTGCTTTGAGGTTATCTCGAATGACTTTGCACATTTCCTCTGCCTCTGTGATTAAGTCATTTCCGAGAAGCTGACGTTCACCAGTTTCAGACCAGTTGAGAGGGGTACGACACTTCCTGCCATAAAGAATTTCAAATGGGGCCTTGCCCGAACTTGCTTGAAAACTGTTGTTATAGGAGAGTTCAACATATGGAAGACAATCCTCCCACTCCATGCCGAAGGAGATCACACAAGCCCTGAGCATATCTTCAAGAATCTGGTTGACACGCTCGACTTGACCGCTAGTTTGAGGATGGAAAGCTGTGCTGAAGCGGATGTTGGTGCCCATGGCCTTCTGAAAAGAATCCCAAAACTTGGAGGTAAAGATGCTGCCATGGTCTGAAGAGATCACTTGTGGGATACCGTGTAGAGAGACAATTCGAGAGGTATAGAGTTGGGCCAATTGAGCTGCAGTGATTGACTCTTTGATAGGCAGAAAGTGAGCCACTTTAGTGAGTTTGTCGATGACAACGAATATAGCATCATTGCCACGCTTGGACTTTGGAAACCCAGTCACGAAGTCCATTTCAATGTGGTCAAACTTCCATTCTGGAATGGCAAGAGGTTGGAGGAGACCAGCTGGCCTTTGGTGTTCTGCCTTCACTCTTCTGCAGACATCACACTCATTCATGAACTGAGCGATCTCGCGCTTCATTCGAGTCCACCAATAAGCCTGCTTGAGGTCCTGATACATCTTCGTACTCCCAAGGTGGATGGAGAGGAGAGAATTGTGAGCCTCGTTCATGATCACTTTATGAAGTTCACCTTTGGGCACAATAATACGATCCTCAAAGAAGAGAGTGTCATTGTCATCCAGGCGGTAGCACTTGTACTTGGGTTGACTCTTGGCAATCCCAATCTTCACCTTTTTCACCATAGCATCAAGAAGCTGGGCTTGGCGAATCTGGTCTTCCAAGGTAGGAGAGACTTGAAGGTTGGCGAGGAAACCTTGAGGAACAACTTGCAGATTAAGTTTGTGGAAAGCTTCACAAAGCTCGGGTTGATAAGGCTTGAGAATCAGACTGTTGCAATAAGCTTTCCTGCGCTATGCGTCAGCAATCACATTGGCCTTGCCTGGAGTATACACGATACTCGGATTATACTCTTGAATCATTCCGACCCATCGAGTTTGCCTGAGGTTGAGATTAGGCTGAGTGAAGATGTACTTGAGACTCTTGTGGTCAGTGAAGATGTCCACTTTTCTTCCCAATAAGAGATGTCTCCAAGTCAAAAGAGCATGCACAACTGCCGCCAACTCAAGATCATGAGTGGGGTAGTTCTTCTCATTGGGCTTCAACTGGCGAGAGGTATAAGCAACAACTTTCTTCTCTTGCATCAACACTGCGCCAAGACCTTGGAGAGAGGCATCACAAAAGACCTCGTACGGCTTGGATTCATCAGGCGGAGTCAGAACTGGAGCAGTGACCAATTTCTCTTTCAAAGTGTTGAAAGCAATGTCACACTCCGGAGACCAAACGTACTTGACGTGCTTCTGGAGAAGATTTGAGAGAGGCTTCGCGATTTTAGAAAAAATTTCAACGAATCTTCGACAGTAGCTTGCGAGACCGAGGAAGCTACGGAGTTGCTTCACGTTCTGAGGAGGTTCCCAATTCACAATTGCAGACACCTTCTCAGGATTCATCGCAATGCCCTTGGCAGAGATGATATGACCAAGATAAAGAACCTCATCGAGCCAAAATTCGCACTTGGAGAACTTGGCGTAGAACTGGTGTTCCCTCAGCTTATCCAGTACCAAACGCAAGTGCTTGGCATGATCTTCCTTGTTCTTCGAGAAAACCAGAATGTCGTCGAGATAGACCAAAACAAAGTCATTGGTGTAGGCGTTGAAGATGAAGTTCATCATGCGAGAGAACGTCGGAGGAGCGTTGACGAGGCCAAAATACATGACAGTGTATTCATATGAACCATAGCTTGTCCTGAAAGCCGTCTTGGGAATATCTTGCTCACGGATTCGAATCTGATGATAACCCATACGGAGATCAAGCTTGGAGAATACTTGGGCACCTTTGAGTTGTTCGAACAGCTCATTGATGTTGGGAAGTGGGTATTTGTTCTTGATGGTCTTCTTGTTCAATGGACGGCAATCAACACAAAGTCGGTCTGTTCCATCCTTCTTCTTCACAAAAAGAACACCACAACCCCATGGAGAAGAACTAGGCCGGATGAGACCCATTCTCTCTTGAATATCGAGTTACTTCTTCAGCTCCTTCAACTCTTCAGGTCCGAGCTTGTAAGGACGCTTGCACACAGGTTCCGTGCCAGGCTCAAGATCAATGACGAATTCAACTGGCCTGTGCGGAGGCATTCCTGGAAGCTCTTCTGGAAATACGTCTTGATATTCGCAAACGACTAGAATTTGAGAGATGGCATCGAGTTCACCCTTCTCATTGAGAGAAAACAGACGGATGGTATTGTCACGAGCGGCAAAGACAATTACATCCTTAGACGAATGAGTCAATTGAATCTGCCTGGCTGCACAATCAAGATGCGCCTTGTCCTTAGAAAGCCAATCCATCCCGAGAATAAGATCAATATCCGAGTTACCAAGAACCACCGGAGAAGAAAGAAACTTGTAGTCTCCCAACGTGATAGAGATATCGGGAGCAACCAAACTAGAAGTCAAAAGCTTGCCGGGAGAAACAACTTGCATGACTTTGGGCATGATCTCAGTATCAACATTGTGCTTCGATGCAAAAGGGCATGACAAGAAAGAATGCGATGCACCAGTATCAGAAAGTACTTTTGCAGGAACATCGTTAACAGGAAGGTTACCCATGATGACATCTGAGGAGTCCTCTGCCTGAGCTGCGTTCATCAAGTTGACCTTGGCGTGCTTGGGGTTATGCTTGACCACAGCTGTACTTGCCGATCTCACAGGAGGAGGAGGAGGAAGGCGCCTCTGATTGAAGCATTTGTTGGCATAGTGACCCTTCTGTTGGCACTTGTTGCACGTGACCTCTGAAAGCGGACGGTGATATGGAGCACTCGATCTTGGAGCTTGAGACAAAGTCTTGTTCTGAAAGCCAGGGTTGGGTGGGTAGGAAGATCCACTGCCACCTTTGCTCTTCTGCCGATACGGCTGATGGAACGGAGGAGGAGGAAGCCAATACTTCTGCTACTTGGCCACTTGAGTAGAGGAAGAAGGAGTAGCATCTCTGACTCGCTTCTTGGAAGCATCACACCTCAGTTGAGCGGCCTCTTGCTTCAATGCCATGTTGTAGAACTCATCGTACCTCAAGGGCTCAAAGAGAACAAGAGCTAGCTGGATTTCTTCTTTCAGACCACCCTGAACTGGTATATCATGCTCTTCTCATCAGGTACGTCCTGCTTGGCAAAGCGGGCGAGCTTTTGGAACAACTTGTTGTAGTCATAGACAGACAAAGAGCCTTGCTTCAGGTTGTGGAATTCCTCACGCTTGCTTTCAACCACGCTCTGAGGGATATGGTGAGCTCTAAAATCTTGACGGAATTCATCCCAGGTGATCACACGTCCACCTCTGGAATCCTTGTACTGCTGGAACCATTCTGCAGCTTGATCTTTGAGTTGGAAGGAAGCGAACTTGACGAAGTCCTCAGGCCTGATGTTACTGCACTCAAAATGCTTGCACAGATCCACGAGCCAATCGTCAGCATTAGTAGCCTCAACACAATTGCTGAAAGTCTTTGGCCCGTTAGCAAGGAACTGGTTGAGTGTAGCAAAGTGATTCTGATTGTTGCCTTGGTTCACTTGGTTGCCTTGATTGCGCTCTTGGAGAATTTGCATGATCAACTGTGTGTTTGCATTGGTTGCGGCCATCACAGCATGCCATCCCTCCGAAGGAGGTGGAGGTGGTGGCGGATCTTGATTTTGATTCTGATTGGTGCTCTTAGCGGGAGCCATCCTGAAGAGGTTGACCACCGTTAGCACATTGACAGATAAAATGAAGCTGAATCCAACGGAATGAAAATTACAACATATAGTCTTCACATCCGAACAAAATGAACGAATGCATTCCTCTTGAAATGGTCACATATCGATAAATTGAGAAGCCACTTAGAATTTAGGTAGAGAAATAAATCAACAAGGTACGGATGAAGAACGAATACTCGGTAAGAAATCCCAATCTCAAACCAAATATCCGTGGAAGAAGAACTAGAGCTACGAGAATTCCCACCTATGAAACTCCCGAACCTTTCCGGTTATGCAATCAGGTGTTGGGGATACAGGGGAAGCATAATATCTCACCCAAACCTAGCAAATCCTACATCCAGCTGTATCCATCCTTCAACACATAACCGAGAAAAACTTCGGAAACCATCTACCTCAACCTTCGAAAAGCATCCGTTATACAATTTATGGCGATACTCCCGAACTCCCGCCCGAGTACTGGGTGGCGTCGAGGTTATCTCACCAACGAACTGCATAAAAGAGATTTTCGATGTCGGCGTACTAAACTCAGGTATTCCAGAACTGCAACGACAAAATTATGATGACAACACCTCAGAGCTCAACTCCCCGGGACACTTCCACAAAACCCCTGACAGGAGGCACCAAGACAATGTTCTTGTCATAAAACCATCGGAACGATTCCAAGATACCCGCGTGATCCTAAAAAAAATTTAGTGAAATTTGAGAAGAGAAGAGTCAAAACTCTACGTCAGGATGCCTTACCAGAGCGATGAGGAGACTGGGAAGTAAAAAGAATTCCTAAACTCTCCGATATATAATTCCTAAATGACTCAAAACATTTTTTCTAGACACAAATCGGCCGCTAAAAACGATCAAGCAATGGGGCTCCTAAGGTCGGGGAAGGCTCTGATTACCAACTTGTAACACCCTCGATGTGACTATATCTCCCACGTGTCGAGGCACGACTTAGAGGCATAATCGCATTGAAGGCATATGTCGCAAGTTAGGCAATCTTCACAACATCCCATGTAATATATAGATAATAAAGGGGGAGATAACATAGTTGGCTTACACTCGCCACATCAATCAGGGTACATAAATAACATTACATCATTCAAACACTCATGGCCCGACTACGGCGCCAAAATAAAAGATAACCCAACATGCGACACGGTCCCGATCACCCCCAACTAGGCACCACTACTGATCATCAGGAAAGGAAACATAGTATCGTTGAGAGTCCTCGTCGAACTCCCACTTGAGCTCGAGCGTGTCACCTGGAGCGGAATCATCAGGCCCTGCATCTGGTGTAATAGTAATATGTGAGCCACAGGGACTCAGCAATCTCGCACCCTCGCAATCAAGACTATTTAAGCTTATAGGTAAGGCAAGGTAAAATATGTGGAGCTGCAGCAAGCGACTAGCATGTATGGTGGCTATCCTGTTCGCAAAAGAGAGCGGGAAGAGGAGGCAAAGCGCGATCGAATAACTAGAGAGCAACCTGCGCAAACATTACTCCAACACCGTGTCCACTTCCCGGACTCCGCCGAGAAGAGGCCATCACTGTAACTCACACTGTTGATTCATTTTAATTAAGTTAAGGTTCAAGTTATCTACAACCGGACATTAACAAATTCCCATCTGCCCATAACCGAGGGCACGGCTTTCGGAAGTTCAAATCCCTGCAGGGGAGTCCCAACTTAGCCCATGACAAGCTCTCACAGTCAACGAAGGAATAGACCTCCTCCCGAGACGTTCCGATCAGACTCGGTATCTCGGTTCTTCAAGACACTTCGACAGGTTAAAACAAGACCAGCAACACCGCCCGAATGTGCCGACAAATCCCGATAGGAGCTGCACATATCTCATTCTCAGGGCACACTCAGATGAGACATCCTACGAGTAAAACCAACCCTCAAGTTGCCCCGAGGTGGCCCCGCAGTCTACTCGGTCGGACCAACACTCAGAGGAGCACTGGCCCAGGGGGGTTTAAATAAGATGACCCTCGGGCTCCGAAAACCCAAGGGAAAAAGAGGCTAGGTGGCAAATGGTAAAACCAAGGTTGGGCATTGCTGGAAAAGCTTTAATCAAGGCAAACTATCAAGGGGTTCCCATTATAACCCAACCGCGTAAGGAACGCAAAATCCGGGAACATAACACCGATATGACGGAAACTAGGGCGGCAAGAGTGGAACAAAACACTATGGCGAGAGGCCGAGCCTTCCACCCTTTACCAAGTATATAGATGCATTAAGATAACATGGCAATATAATGATATCCCAATAAGTAAATAAATGTTCCAACAAGGAACGGTCTCCAATCTTCACCTGCAACTAGCAACGCTATAAGAGGGGCTGAGCAAAGCGGTAGCATAGCCAATCAACGGTTTGGTAGGACATGGTGGGTTAGAGGTTTGACATGGCAATTTGGGAGGCTTGAAAGCAAGTGGTAGGCATCGTAGCATTGGCATTGCAAAAGAGCGAGCATCTAGCATAGCAAAAATAGTAGTGATTTCGAGGGTATGATCATCTTGCCTGCAAAGTTGTCAGAGTTAACTGGATCCTCGAAAGCAAACTCAACGGGCTCCTTGTTAGCGAACTCGTCTCCCGTCTCTACCCAAACAAGACAAACAAGCAACAGGGACACAATCAACCACGTGCAAAGCTCAAACAATATGATGCAAGGATGGTATGCTATGCGGGATGCGATGCGGGATGCATATGCAAGATTTGACAAGGGATGCATGAACCTGGCCTCAACTTGGAAATCCAAGTGTGCCACTGGAAAGATGAGATGAAATCGCTTGAAAATGATAGAAAGAACGCCGGAATCAGAGTTACGGTTTGAAAATGGCAAGCAATTCAAATATGACCACGTTCTGCGATTTACAGCAAGTAGCCATCTAAATGCAACAATATGAACATGCTACAGCACCCAAACATGGCATCAAAATACATGGCAGGAATCCATTCAAGATTCTTAACAAAAGTCTAGCACTGAGCTACGGCCAAATCATCCATTAACAGGTTCAAACAAGCATGGCAAAAATGCATATGACAAACAGATCTCAGACTTAGTGAAATTAACACTTGTCTGGAATTTCAGATCAGATAGCACTCTTTGGAGCAACAAAACTACATGCTACAGGACCTGAACATGGCAAAGTAAAGCATGGCATGGAGCTACTCAAAGAGCTTAACAAAAGTCCCTTAGTGACCTTGAGCCAAAAGGGATCAGAAAATACATTTGCAAGCATGTGAACATGGCAAAAACATAATCAGTTCTCAGACTTAGTGAAAACTGGAACATGCTAAAAACAGATATCAAGTAGGCATGTTTACGAGCTCGATGCACTCACTACGGAGTAAGTCATGGAAACCTAAGCATACACCCATCAAGAATACACAAAATGAAAGCTAGACATGGCAAGAACAATAGCATAGCATGCACGGATCAACTACAACATCATCGGCAAAATCGCTAACAAGTAGACGATCTGCCCAAATTCACGAAATGACAAAAGTAGAGCTCGATTGACTCAAGCTAGGGTGCTCCATAAATTTCAAACAAAGACATGGATGAATAGAGCACTACAAGATTAACAAAACATCCTTACTGATCATCCTCAAAAGAGGCACGGATCACTAGGAAACAACATGAACATATGGCATCATGAGAAAAACAGATCAAGGACTTAGTGGAACTGCTAAGTCCCTGAAATCAGCATTACCAAGTGCCTCACTTTGCAAGCTTGTGCTAATCACCACACATATCACCAAAATACATGGGTTGCACCTTTGGAAAGATGGCAAAACCCTTAACAAAACATATGTAGAGCTCATGGGCATATCATGCACACAATAAACATGGCAAAAATGACAAATATCTAAATGGAGCAGTAGATCTGACAATTATCTCAAGTAGCACTCTTCTAACAGCATTTCGGGCATCAATATGGACTCAAATGAAAATCATATAATGGAATGAAATGATGTACTCTCTGAGGCGAACATTTTGATATGCTATATGCCAAAAACGGAGTTACGGATGAGGAGTTACGATGCGATGAACAGGAGCATATGAACTAGGGTTTCGGGCAAAAAGTCAACCGCGAGGAAAACTAGATCTGGATCTCAGATCGACCGGCACTGTAGCGGCGCGCTTCCCGAAGCTCGCCGGCCAGAGTTGTAGTCGACGGCGGCCGGATTTGGCGTGGAGGAGGCCGGCGACGAGGGGAGGAGGAGGTCGGCGGGGCCAGACGTCGAGGAGGCGGCGGGCGACGGTGGGCGGCGCACGGCGGCCGGGCGGCGAGGCGCGCGGGCAGGCGGCGCGCCGGAGCGGTGGTGCGGCGGCTCGCGCTCGCCAGAGCTGAGCAAGGCGGCGGCGGCGGGAGGTAGGAGAAGGGCGGCGGTGGGAGGAGGCGGCCGGCCATGTGGCGCCTCCTGATTGGCGCGGGCGGCGGCGGCGACTTCGTCCGGCGGCGTCCGGACGTGTCCGGTGGCGGCGGGGCGATTTTTAGGGTTTGGACGGGGAAGAGATCCGGATTTTCGGAGAAGGACCTATTTATAGGCCTAGAGGGAGCTAGGAGTGTCCAAATGAGGTGCGGTTTTCGGCCACGCGATCGTGATCGAACACTCTAGATGATGGGTTTTGGGCCAAATTGGAAGGGTGTTGGGCTGTAACACACACGAGGCCTTTTCGGTCCCTCGGTTAACCATTGGAGTATCAAACAAAGTCCAAATGATACGAAACTTGACAGGCGGTCTACCGGTAGTAAACCAAGGCCACTTGGCAAGTCTCGGTCCAATCCGGAAATGTTTAATCCACACACACGAAAGAAAGGTAGAAATGACCACCGGAGGAGAACGAAGCGCCGGAATGCAAAACGGACAACGGGGAAAATGCTCGAATGCATGAGATGATCACGTATGCAAATGCAATGCACATGATGACATGATATGAGATGCATAACAACGAGAACAACACACGGAGACAAAAACCCGAACCCGAGAAAAATAAAATAACTTAACGCCGGAAACGGCAAGAGTTGGAATACATATTGGGAAAGTCATATCCGGGGTGTTACAAGCAGCCACGTAAAAACTTGCAACAACAATTAGAGGACGTCTAACTTGTTTTTGCAGCATATGCCGTGTGATGTGATATGGCCAAAAGGATGTGATGAATGATATATGTGATGTATGAGATTGATCATGTTCTTTTAATAGGAATCACGACTTGCATGTCGATGAGTATGACAACCGGCAGGAGCCATAGGAGTTGTCTTAATTTATTTATGACCTGCATGTCAACTTATACGTCATGTAATTACTTTACTTTATCGCTAACCGTTAGCCATAGTAGTAGAAGTAATAGTTGACGACACAACTTCATGAAGACACGATGATGGAGATCATGATGATGGAGATCATGGTGTCATGCCGGTGATGACGATGATCATGGCACCCCGAAGATGGAAATCAAAAGGAGCAAAATGATATTGGCCATATCATGTCACTATTTGATTGCATGTGATGTTTATCGTGGTTTACATCTTATTTGCTTAGAACGACGGTAGCATAAATAAGATGATCCCTCACCATAATTTCAAGAAAGTGTTTGCCCTAACTATGCACCATTGCTAAGGTCCGTTGTTCCGAAGCACCACGTGATGATCGGGTGTGATAGGTTCTAACGTTCGCATACAACGGGTGTAAGCCAGATTTACACACGCAATACACTTAGGTTGACTTGACGAGCCTAGCATGTACAGACATGGCCTCGGAACACGGAAGACTGAAAGGTCGAACATGAGTCCTATAGAAGATACGATCAACATGAAGATGTTCACCGATGATGACTAGTCTGTCTCACGTGATGATCGGACACGGCCTAGTTGACTCGGATCATGTATCACTTAGATGACTAGAGGGATGTCTATCTAAGTGGGAGTTCATTAAATAATTTGATTAGATGAACTTAATTATTATGAACATAGTCAATAGGTCTTTGCAAATTATGTCGTAGCTCATGCTTTGGTTCTACTGTTTTAGATATGTTCCTAGAGAAAATTTAGTTGAGAGTTGACAGTAGCAATTATGTGGACTGGGTCCGTAAACTGAGGATTGTCCTCATTGCTGCACAGAAGGATTATGTCCTTAATGCACCGCTCAGTGTGCTGAACCTCGAGCGTCGTCTGTAGATGTTGGGAAACATCTGACATACACGTTTTGATGACTACATGATAGTTCAATGCGTAATGCTAACGGTTTAGAATTGTGGCACCAAAGACATTTTTGAAACGTCGCAGAACATATGAGATGTCCCAAAGACTGAAATTGGGATTTCAGACTAGTGCCCACGTCAAGAGGTATGAGACCTCTGACAAGTTTCTTAAGCCTGCAAACTAAGGGAGAAAAGCTCAATCGTTAAGCATGTGCTCAGATTGTCTGAGTACTGCAGTCGCTTGAATCGAGTGGGAGTTAATCTTCCAGATGAGATAGTGATGATTCTCCATAGTCACTGCCACCAAGCTATTGGAGCTTTGTGATGAACTATAACATATCAGGGATAGACATGATGATCCTTGAGCAACTCGTGATGTTCGACACCGCGAAAGTAGAAATCAAGTAGGAGCATCAATTGTTGATGGTTAAACCACTAGTTTCAAGAAGGGCAATGGAAAGAAGGGATACTTCATGAGACAGCAAATCAGTTGCTACTCTAGTGAAGAAACCCAAGGTTGAACCAAACCCGAGACTGAGTGCTTCTGTAATGAGGGGAACGGTCACTGAAGCAGAACTACCCTAGATGCTTGGTAGATGAGAAGGCTGGCAAGGTCGACAGAAGTATTTTGGAAATATGTTATATTAATGTGTACTTTACTAGTACTCCTAGTAGCACCAGGGTATTAAAATACCGGTTTAGTTGCTAAGTATTAATAACTCAAAATAAAAGGCTATAGAATAAACGGAGACTAGCTGAAGGTGAGATGACGATATGTGTTGGAAGTGTTTCCAAGGTTGATGTGATCAATCATCGCATGCTCCCTCTACCATCGAGATTGGTGTTAAACCTAAATAATTGTTATTTGGTGTTTGTGTTGAGCATAGACATGATTGGATTATGTTTATCGCAATATGGTTATTCATTTAAGGAGAATAATGGTTACTCTGTTTATTTGAATAATACCTTCAATGGTCTTGCACCTAAAATGAATGGTTCATTGAATCTCGATCGTAGTGATACACATGTTCATGCCAAAAGATATAAGATAGTAATGATAGTACCACATACTTGTGGCACTGCCATTTGAGTCACATTGGTATCAAACGCATGAAGAAGCTCCATGTTGATGGATCTTTGGACTCACTCGTTTTGAAAAGATTGAGACATGCAAACCATGTCTATTGGTAGATATGCATGAAGAAACTCCATGCAGATGGATCGTCTGGACTCACTTGATTTTGAAATCACTTGAGACATGCAAATCATACCACAAGGGCAAGATGACTGAAAGGCCTCATTTTCAGTAAGATGGAACAAGAAAGCAACTTGTTGGAAGTAATACATTTTGATGTGTGTAGTCCAATAAGTGCTGAGGCACGCAGTGGATATCGTTATGTTCTTACTTCACAGATGATTTGACTAGATACTGAGTATATTTACTTGATGAAACACAAGTCTAAATTATTGAAAGGTTTAAGTAATTTCAGAGTGAAGTTGAAGATCGTCGTGACAAGATGATAGAATGTCTATGATATGATCATAGAGATGAATATCTGAGTTACGAGTTTGGCACACAATTAAGACATTGTGGAAATTGTTCCGCAACTAATACCGCCTGGACCACCGTAGTGTGATGGTGTGTCCGAACATCATAACTGCACCCTATTGGATATGGTGCATACCATGATGTCTCTTATCGAATTACCACTATCGTTTATGGGTTAGGCATTAGAGACAACCGCATTCACTTTAAATAGGGCACCACACAATTCCGTTGAGACGACACCGTATGAACTATGGTTTAGAGAAACCTAAGCTGTCGTTTCTTAAAAGTTTGGGGCTGCAATGCTTATGTGAAAAAGTTTCAGGCTGATGAGCTTGAACCCAAAGCGGATAAATGCATCTTCATAGAATACCCAAAAATAGTTGGGTATACCTCCTATTTCAGATCCGGAAGCAAAAGTGATTGTTTCTAAAAACGGGTCCTTTCTCGAGGAAAAGTTTCTCTCAAAAGAATTGAGTGGGAGGATGGTGGAGACTTGATGAGGTTATTGAACCGTCACTTTGTAACATCCCAAATTTTCAATTTGGAATGTTATACATTAGATCATCAATGCATATCATATTTCTTTTGCACTTTGGTTGATCCTAGAAATTCTACGCAACTCAATGACCCACGGAGAGAGTTGGGGATTTTGATATTTTCATATTTGAGTTCTCTCAAATTTTGAGAATAGGATCATTTAATTTTATTTATTTTATCATCAATTATTTCTAATACAGAAATATGAGAGAGGGAATAAAATGACTTTCCCAAAGTAAATAAATATTGAGGATTTAATAATAAAATCAAATAAGATTTTATTTCGGAGTTTTTCGGTGTTTTATTTGAAATTAGGAAAAAATGCGTTTTTAAAATTGCATTTAGGTCCCAAATAAATGTTCACCTTGTGAGGCTTGATTTTAGAAGCCCGCAAAAATTTATTTCGGAATTTTTGGAGTCCATTTAGTATTTCTTTTTTCTTTTCTTCCGAGCGGAATATTTTAAAAAAAACACGTCGCGCGCCGACTGGGCCAAGGCCCAGCCGACGGCCCACCCCGCCGCCTGCGTCTCCCTCCAGGAGACCAGAGCCGCGCCGCCGCCCGAGTCTGGCTCGGGGCCTCCGCCGTGCCCCCTCCCCCAAGGTAGCACCCCCCCTCCCTCTCTTAAATACCGAGCCGCCCCGCCGCCCGTCAAGCGGCAGCCGCCCCGCTACCTGCGCTGCTGCTGCCGCCGCCGCACGCCG